>NC_135500.1:75545311-75740311 GCF_052857255.1 Amblyomma americanum | reverse complement strand
TACAGAGGTAAAACTGGCCGTTGCATTAACGTCAGACTACAGGAGCACCACGCAGGAGGAGGCTCATTGGAGGGTGTGACCGACCACTGTCGCCAGTGCCATGACTGCACGCCTCGGTACCGCGAAACTAGTACTTGAAAAAGTTCGGGTCCCAAATTAGCTGAGAAATTTTCGAAGCTTACTGTATTAAGAAAGAATATGGCTCGTGCGTCAGCAAAGCATCACTCTCGCGCATTAAAAAACAGTTCTCATATATAGATCTGCGCCACACACGGCGGCATGAGATTGTTTTGTGATGGTTGTTAGTTTCCAGGTGTGATTACTACGAATGTATAAATGTACTGTCTATGAAGTAAAACTCAGCTGAAGCTCCACGCTCCGTCCTGTCTGTTTCTTTCTTCGTCCTTGTCGTTCGCATGGTTACAATATGCCTAAACGTTAGAACCACCAACTAACACGCCTTTCTCTATTTTCCTTAATGGAAGGACAGGCATGAATGCCGATACTCTTTCTGAAGGAACAAAAGACGTGCACTAGCATGCTACGACAGGTAATATCTATGACTGCTTTTTCGTGAAAAAAAAAACAGCAAGTCTTCGCTCGCGTAAACATGCTTATGCAGAAATGCAGTCCGGGGGATACCTTGCGCGATTTTGCTCGAAATCTAGCGAAACGTTGTATTCGAGCAGGTATATATAAGGCGAAAATGCGCTACCCTGGCTCGACGCCTCACGCCTTGTGACGTTATTCTATGCCTAAATGCAGAAGACGACGTTTGGGGCTGTCCCCATCTGCGCAGTGCCGTAAGAGGACATCGCCAATAAAAACTCTCCGTGCTGCTAAAAACTTTTTTATTCGCGCTTTTCTCTTGAAGCTTCACCCTCATTTCTTTTTATTCTTTCTTCTTTCATTCCCTCCTTTATCCTTTCCTTACGGCGCGGTTCAGGTGTCCAACGATATATGAGACAGATACTGCGCCATTTCCTTTCCCCCAAAACCAAATATTATTATTATTATTATTATTATTATTATTATTATTATTATTATTATTATTACTATCTCCTCCGTTTTTTTTCTTTCTACTTTTTATGAGCGCCTCGCCATCGAGCCAAGCTAAAAAGCTCAAGGGAACCTGTAAGTGTTCAGCATTTGTCTTCATACATGTCGCTGCTGTTGCATATGCCCTTCCCGTGGTGTGTTCAAATCTCATAGCTAAGAACATTGGCAGTATGCTTTCTGATTTCCGCATATATAAGCATATGCTGCTTCATATATAGTTGACGAAAAAATGGCTGTTTTACTATTTGCTGCAAAACCGGCTTAACAAACTGTGCATAGTTGTGCAGTGCAACATAAGCAACGATTGCTATTGAAATACACAGGGAGTTTCACCTAAGGCTTAACACAATTTTTAAAAATAGGCTTAATAGTTAGAAGGGCGCTTTTTGGGCATTGCATTGTGAGCGGTGCACTACATCAGAATACAGCTAAGACGTGCTAACTAGCAGGCGGTTATCTAATATTCGATAGTTAACTTTTTACCTATTACATTTAGGCTTCTTAATTACCGAGAGGCGTATAGCCCACCATAAGTGTAATTCATATCGGTTTTTATAATTTCGAAAGCGCGGAATCCTTGGGCCTACGGCCCAAACAATTTTGGCTGTTTCGGCGAGTTACGTGCAGTAGAGAGGTTGCTTTGCCTGCAAGCTTCTCGAAAGCGCATATATTTTGGCGCGATGTAACCAAAATTTGTTGGGCCACAACGCCGAGGGTAACCACATTTTCGAAATTATGAAGACTGATACGGATATTGATTACGCTGGGCTCCGAGCCTCTCAATGATGAAGGACCATAACAGTAGTTGTTAAAATGTTAACTATTCAATATTAGTTAACTAGCGTGCTATAGTTACCACGTCTTAGCTGCATTCTGGTGTACTACACCACTGACAGCGCAATGTCGATAACAAGCGATCTTCTAACTGAAAAAGGCTGCTGGTGACAGGTGGAGAAGAGCATCTGTCTCTGGTCGCAGCCATCGCCGTCATTTCGGCGTGCTTGCTGCGCGCATCTTTTTTCTCATTGAAGCCTGCTGTTGCTAACAATTGATCGCTTTATTCGTATTGTTCGAATATATATATATATATATATATATATATATATATATATATATATATATATATATATATATATATATATATATATATATAGGAAGCAAACAGACACCGAAACTGAAATGCATAGGGGAATGTTTCTATTTTTTTTAATTTGAAATATGAAATTTACCCAATCTGAGAAGTGGCACACGTGGCAGTGAGTGACATGTCAAGAATTAAATGCGCAAGCGAAGTAAACAAACGAAGAACACTTGAGGCGACATTTAAGCTCCGCTTTATATCAAAGGCGCGATGGCATCAATGAATTCCTTCAGCCGCCTGGGGTCCTCTTTGCGTATCCCTTCGCATACAAGATCATTCTCGACTTAACCTTCATAGATCGCTGTGAGCCCGCATACCAATCCTGGCGCAGTGGTGCTGCGGTTAAGCTATGCGGCACTTCCCTGCGATAGCGGGTGCTGCCACCGGTGGGGCTTGTGCGACCCAGGTTGCTCCTAGCGAGCTACCGCTCACGACCAATCAATAATTGAAATGCCACAAAGCACTTGACTCACAGTCCGGTCGGCTGGTTACCACGTGATGTCACAAACTCACCTGAATTAGGTGACAGGTGGGCTACCTGGTTTTTCGCTCCCAACGCCTTAAAAAAGCCGAGCACTGCTTCCCTTCAATAGAGTAGCGGACTCTACAGAGGGCTCTGTAGAGCTCTTTCAAGGGAAGGTTCTGTGGCACACTCAACAAGGGATCTCTGTCCGACTACGAAGCCTCGTTAAATTACGAAAAAAAAAACACTTTTTTTCGCACAGACGGGCGCGTGAAGCTTTCAGATATTGCGCTGAGTCGGAGAGAAATGAACATTTAATTCGACGCAGCCGAGGTAAATGACGTTTTGTAGAGGCCAGATTGCTACCTGCTGTAAGCTTATGCCACAATGTGTAGATACTCATTACATAAGTGCCGCCGCGGTGGCTGAGCGGTTATGGCGCTCGGCTGCCGGCCCGAAAGACGCGGGTTCGATCCCGGCCGCGGCGGTCGAATTTCGATGAAGGCGAAATTCTAGAGGCCCGTGTGCTCTGCGATGTCAGTGCACGTAGAAGAACCCCAGGTGGTCGAAATTTCCGGAGCCCTTCACTACGGCGTCCCTCATAGCCTGAGTCGCTTTTTGACGTTAAACCCCTATAAACCTAAACCTCATTACATAAGTAACTACGTAAGTCGTGCAATATTGAGCCATAAGTGAACTAGTTATGCAAGCTGTTAATAAGCTCGTTTCGCGTCGCAAAGTCATGACTTCATACTTCGCAAATGCATGCTTTTAGATAGCCAGCTTTACAAAGAAACTGTGTATTGAGATAGCATAACGTTGTCTCGTGTGCTTGCAGACGAGAAACACATAACAGAGTTTTTGCAGGCGTGGCACAAAAGTTGGGCTCTCACCGCAGCGTACATCCTGCTGGCATATGCCAACGAGCAAGCCCGCTGAGCCGAGCATGCGTATTGCTTTTTCGCTGTATAGTGAACCCGTGTTTACGATGACGGCATAACAGACATGCCTCAGCGAACAAGCGCGAATAAAGCACGCTGGCCGTGAAGCGTGACCCCCGTGGCCTCGTAGAACTGTTATTTGCCGATCGCTCTTCCCTCTCAACTTGTCTGCGGTCATCCAACTGGCGGCGCAGCCGATATTCTGGAGCGCCATCGTCGCATGTGCTCTGGCGTCGCTCAATCGCGGCGCTGACGCAAGCCCATTCGAGCGACGATAACGGTCGGCGCGGGGGCGGGCGTGACGCGCGGCGAGGAGACGCGTTCCCTTCTGGAGACGCGAAGCTGCCCATTCGTAGCGGGTCGCGCACGACGCGGGGTCAAGCGGCAGGAAGCAAAAAAGCAACGACCCCAGCTTTCTTCCGCCGCCTTCTCTCAAGGCCACTAGCACGCTGCCGCTGGCGAGGGTGAGGAGGAACAAAGCGGGCGAGTCCGGCGCCACTCCGCCACGAAGCAGGCGACAGATGAGGCGCGCAGCGACACGGTCCGCTTGGTTCGGTTACGTGACTCTGACGTCACCCCGAGCAGCCCGCGCCATTGGCACCGCGATGCTCTGCGATGGGCTCAAGACGAGTTACTGGGCGAAGGAAACTAAAGAGCGGAGGACTTTTCTTGTTTCTCCCTTTCCCTAGCACGCTACGAGGTTAGACCGGGTGGTCCTCGCCAATCAGGACCGCTACATCCCTCCCTCGCCCGCTAACCTCCCAAGTTGCGGGTGAGAGAGAGTAGAAACTCATTGTTTCCGGAGAATGTGTAGCGTTGCTTCCTTCCGGGCCCATAAAAGCGCCACCTCGGCGTCGGGACGCTCTGCAGTTCCTGTCTGTGTGTGTTCCGGAGAAAGTTGTCGCCGGCCGGTGCGTTCCCAGGGATATCGCTCGCCGAGCGGCAGGGGATCACGGTCTCTCTTTTTACTTTACCGCCAAGAGGTGAGATAACGGGTTTCGCTTGCGCTGTCCAAGACGAAGTGTGCCTGAAGAGGCAATCTGCACTTTCTTTCTTGCAGGAAAACGACCTTTACCGTCTTACGCCGTGGCGGATTCGCCAGTTGCACAGGTGGCAGAAGCGCTACCCATTAGAGTGAGGGTTGCAGTATGCTAGTCGCACTGATGCACCGGAAAAAGCCGTCTCAGTGCAGTGATAATCCTAGGAGTAACCGGAGTAGTCTCAGTGAGGGCGTGCAGTGTTGGCAATCAAGAAAACTAGGCACAGCACTATAAGCACTCCTAGCTGTTTAACCCTGGCAAGACAGGCACAAGTTAAGCGAAATGTTATCAACCGAAGCGCCCTCCGGGATGTCATGCATATTTCGCTCAAACATTTTTCAGCTAGAGTTTAAGGTGTGGTCCGGAAGTAGTGTACACGTTTCGCTTTCCCGCCTATACTTTCTTCTACGTTTAGGCCGGCAGACGAGTAAATTTTGATCACTGTTAGGCCACGGGAGAAATTATGGAGCGACTATACGGCTTGTATCCGTAACTTCAGCCCAAAAATTCTTGGTCCAGACGACGGGCCTAGTATGACTTAATAAGAATTTCGGCTGAGCCATGCAGCACCGTACACGACTTAACGGAGAAACTGTCATACGCTAGTGGCTTCAGGAAGATCGATGAGAAGAACACATGACACTAGGCGTTAGTGTTAGCCCAAAGCACCGCGGAATTACGCTGTTGTAAGACGTCTCAAGTAACTAATGAGCATGACTTCAAACAAGACTGAGTCGTTACCATGAATTATTTGCTCGGGAAATGTGGCTTTTACAACCTGTTCACAAAGTGATTCTATCTCGACTAGAATCTAAGCAATATGAATTGGTTGTTTTGATGAATGTAATTGTTTATGGCGCAAGGGCATCTGAGGCCAAAGAGCGCCATGGCACAAGGTATTTTCGTTTGCTCAAGGTGCGGTCAAAGACCGAACTGGTTGTTTTACCAGCTTAAAATTATAAATAACCTCTTTTAAACAGATTTAAAGTGCTGCATCACATTAATTACCTGCGTTAGATTTTTTCTTAATGATGAAAACTAAGTCACTGAGCTGGCAAGGCAAAGGTATTTTACGGTACCCCTTGTATTAATTATAAGTAAACTGTTCAATAGAATCTATAGCTTTAATCATTTCTAACACAAATTGACCCCTCACATAATTGAATCGCGTAAGTGCGACAGAAAAGCTCAAAGTGGAGTGAATTTTGGCAAATGAGTTAGTTGAGCGAAGTCAACTACTTTACGCACGCTGCATAGCGTGGAGGATGCATTATACAACACAAACAAAAGCACATAGATAACACGCTCCCTCAAGGCAGCGTGTTAGGCCCACTTCTTTTCAATATATTCCTTAATGACATTGTCAACATTAACAAAAATGCCAAATTCATCATATACGCTGACGACACGAGTATTTTTTTTGCTCGAAAAACATTCAGGATCTAATAGTGTCTTGCAATACAACAATGGTCCCGCTGGAAAATGGTCGAAATCTAATGATATGCGCGTGAATGAAAAGAAGACAAAAGCCGTAATATTTCGCCCGAAAAATAAGCCGGTTTCTATTCACAGTTATATTCTATATAATTCTCGACCTATAGAAATAGTTAATTATTTTAAATGCCTTGGAGTTATATTTTCTTCAACCATGTCATGGGAACACCATGTAGCTCACGTTGTCAAACAACTGGCTAGAGTAGTGGGCATGATTGGTTGCACACGGCATATTCTTCCGACGTCATTCAAACTAACTCTTTATAACGCACTTTTTTATTCTCACGTAAATTATTGTCATCTTGTATGGGGAACTGCAACACATTCTTGTCTTCGCAAAATACACATGTTGCAGAAAAGGGCCCTTCGCTACGCCTTCAATGTAGCTATGGGTCACCCAGGAAAGGTCTCTTTCTTGCAGCCTGTGTGGTCCGAATCTATGAATTATATCGATACCGGTTGAGCATTTGTTACAAAACAGAAATAAAAAATGGTACCAACCATATTCGACGATTGGCAAACTTGCAAGAGAAAACCACAAATTACCCTTTCAGACAACCCGAACAATGGATGGTGCCAACAGCACGCCTAAACTCCGGGCAAGAACGTTTGCAATTCACACTCCCTTCCCTTCTGAACGCTTATACATCTGCACATTTTGACTTATTCACCTGTACTCATAAGGTATTGCGTAGGATGTATATAGAAGGTAGCTACGAACAATTTTCATCCTCACCTGTGCCAAAATAAGTCTTTGCTTCTGTATCTCATATTTTATGTATGAGAGTGTGATATGTAATAACAATCTTTTTATCCCTGTGTTTACTCAGTACGCTTGAAGTGCTCTTGCGATGTATAGCATTACATTTTTGTTCTTTTGTTTCGTTTTATACGACACCTGAAGTTGAGTCGTTGTTTGTTTGTCTTCTGCTGTTGCCTGTAAAAATGGGGGCTGCGGCTTTGTCAAGCTGTATTTTTTACAGCTTTTTCTGCAGCTCCTCTGTCCATATACCTTTGAGGCAGAAATAAATTTATTATTATTATTATTATTATTAAAAAATTCTTCCCGCTGACAGCACGTCAGAACTGATACGCGCTCACGGTATTGAACGACTACAGTTCAGAAGGCGAAATTTTGTTTTAAATGTCCTTACTTTACTTCCTAACAATAAACTCATACTTCACCTTTCGCCCTATCTTTCCTTAATTCTAACAAGAAGTACAAGACACAAACACAAAGCTGTAAAACACCATATTTAGACAAACCAAACTGTACAAGTGTTTATGTTCTTTAACGCATCGTAAACTACTGGAACTCATTAACCGAATATTATCAACCCCACATATCTAACACGTGTTCTTTAGCCACGTACGATGTTGTTATATTTCGTATTTTTCTGGGACCTTATTGCACTACTATGTTATTTCTGCTGCATATTGTATGCTATTGCTGCTACATCGCTGTTTATTTTTGCTCTAGTTTTGCTTTTTATGAATGTGCCGTTCCTGCACGATCATTGCAGGATGTAAAGTAGTAATAAAGTGAAAAGTATGGAGCCGGTCATGTCATTAGTAATACCGATACGAAGCACAGAAGTATATGCTCAGCTGTCCGATAACCGCTGCTAGCAATGCCAGTGAGGCACTGCTAGAAATACTGGGAACGCAGAATTAGAAATGCTGACCACAATGATAAAAAAACCATGGCATCAGATGTTTTGACTGTAAATCTGCTGGCAAAGAGCAAAGGTATGCTCAGAGAATTTGTATTCTCGTATAAGCCATGTCTCGTGACCTATAGAATGCAGCACATATATGAACCAATGCTTACATATTGGCCATATCTCCTGCGTGTGCTGTCGTCTGCTTGACACTCAGTCACCGTTTGCAGCTTTGAGAATACTTTCGCGAACCTTTCCAACTCTCACGTGACATTTTTTGGAATTAGAGTATGCAGAACAGCCAGAAATTTGTTAAAAAACAGAGAAAAGGAGAAAAGCGGGCATACGGATAACGCAGACAATGAGGAAAACATCGCCGCTGTGGGAGAAAAAAGTTGTTAGAGTCAACAATCGATTGGCTACCGAAGCGGCATCACAGGCTGGATCGCTGGCATGCCGAGTCGAAAAACTACGCAGGCATTTTCAAGTCGGGAAAGTGTCATGCTTACGAGGGCCTCATCATCATCATCATCATTAGCCTGATTGCACCCACTGCAGGGCAAATGCCTCTCCCATGTCTCTCCTATTAACCCTGTCCTTTGCCAGCTGCGCCCACCCTATGCCTGCAAACTTCTTAATCTCATCAGCCCCTCTAATTTTCTGCCGCCCCCTGCTATGCTTGCCTTCTCTTGGAATACATTCCGTTACCCTTAGAGAGCATCGGTTGTCTTGCGTTCGCATCACATGCCCTGCCCAAGCCCATTTATTCCTCTCGATTTCGACTAGGATGTCTATTAATGCGCGTTTCTAAACCCGCGGATGTCATTAACCCGCGCTTCACGCTTTCACAAGCGTGCAAAAGTGCTTCCGTTCTGAGTGGGGAGCAGAAATCGCTGCGAGATTCGGCGCACAGAACAAATACAGGGTGTTTCACCTAAGACTTTACACAATATTAAAACATATGCTTTTTGAGTTAGAAGACAGCTTTTTTTTGCATAGTGTTGCAAGCGGTGTAATACATCAGATCTATACGGTTTGGACGTGCTAACTAGCAGGCTAGTTAACTAATCTTGAATAGTTAAGTTTTCAACTATTACTGTTAGGCTGCTTAATCATTGAGAGGCGTGTAGTCCTGCGTAATTAATATACATATCCGTATTCATAATTTCGAAAGGGCGGTTGCCCTCGGCGTTGTGGCCCAACATATTTTTGCCCATTCGCGTAAAAAAAACCTGCGTTTCCGAAACGCTTGCAGACAAGGCAAACTCTCCAGCGCATGTAAGTCGTTGAAATAGGCACAATTTGTTGGGCCACAGCGCCGAGGATATCTGCGGTTTCGAAATTCTAAAACTGATATGGATATCAATTACGGTAGTCTACACGCCTCTAAATAATTAATGAGCTTAGCAGTAATAGGAAAAAGTTAACTATCCAATATTAGTTAACCAGCCTGCTAGTTAGCATATCTTAGCTGTATTCTGATGTACTACACCGCTGAAAATGACATGCCTTAAGAAGCGCTCTCAAAAAGCCTATTTTTACAAACTGTGTAAAGTCTTGGGTGAAACACCCTGCATACGTGCGTCTGGCATGTTTACGTGTGATAAAACCTCAAATTATCACTTCTGTGTGGAGAATGAGCGCATGACAATAGTATACAACTGCATGTACTCAGTCGCACCAGAGTCCTCCAATATTTTTAATGCCTATGAAAGTACGCCGTATCGCTATGGGAGATCTTGGTATCCTGCGCGGTGTCAGGCACTGTGTTGCGACTTGTTTGCTCAGTGCGAATGTCGTGAGAGCTGCCAAACACCTGTACCTTTTCGACTTCCGCCACGTGCTCGCGTCTCTGAAAAATACTTTCACGTCAGTAGCATCGCTCGTGTCGATGCATGCATTGTTCAAGGTGCCGTTGCGACGTCGCCGCGCGAGATACGCAGGCCCAGCCGGACGCCGCACCGGTGTTATTTAACGGCCTCCTGACGTATTTCTCGAACCTGCAGTCGGGGCCTGGGCCGATAACGCATCGGAAACTCACGACATGTCGCCAATGGACATCAGATTGCCGTAGAACAGTGTATGCAATGCCGTTCTTGTGCACAAGCCTCTCAGAGACAGCTGCGACTGCAAACGATGTTGCTAGCGAAGGGATTCGCAGAAGCCCTCACATGGAACAGAAATATTGAAGGGCGCAAATTTTCGACAGGACGAACGTCTGTATTTCAAGGCCGAGTGTTGCTGCACATATGACCCACACGAGCAAGAATTAAGTCCACGAAGCTGAGACAATGTTGGGCTGTTGATATAAGCCTGGGAGGAAGCACTTTATTGGCACTCAAGTAGAGGTTCTATGACGACATAAAATGCGAGGTCCAGATATGTAATCAAGTGTGGCCAGAGAGTCACCTTCAACAAAGTGGATATGGTGCAGTACATCGATCTCCCCGCCATGAAGCAGAACACAAAGGCTGAGCTTAGATTTATTTTTGTATAACACGCATGGGATTAGTAAAATATTCTTGCATACTGATAATAAGACTGGATTATTTGCATTTGAAAGGTATGCGAATTCGGCTTGTAGCTTTCATATATGCAGTCGACACCCGTATGAGGCGCAAAAAAATTCTTTACCGCAATTAGTCGATTATAGTCGTGTTATTGTGTACATACATGGCCAAACTATTGTATTATAATCAACTCAAGCCGTTGCATAAAAGCGCGGGCGGTTGATGTCTGTTGGAAATATTCTTTTTAAGCGGGCTTGAAATGCCGCGAGCGCATTGCCAACGCAAGGAAAAGAAGGCAAAGTGTGGTCAAAGCCTTGCGTTACTCGAGTGCAGTAGTCGTAGAAGAGTAAATAGGATTCTGCCGCACACATCACGTCTGAAATTCTCGCGTTTGGCAACGAAGAGCGTGACATGCGCATTCACGAGACCGCTGTACTTCCGCGCCGCGGTTAGAGTTACGCCAGACGCTTGCGTTCCAGTTGAGTTCGTAGTCGTTCGCTTTCACTGCCAGGCTGGAGCAGGACCTTTCGTCCTCGGTTTTCTCATAGCAGCTTCACTTCAACACTATTTATCCGAAACGGTTCCCCTTCTCTTTGCACAAAGGGCCTGCATGTGACAGCTCCGCAGAGCAGCTGTCAGACGCATTGTTTGGGCGTAGCCGTTATCACTTCGGGAATTACTCGGACGTCCCATAGCGAAAATTGATACGCTTGGAATATACTTCGGGATATTTATAATGTATTTTAAACATATTTTGTATTCATGAATGCACTAAAAACATGCCGAAAATAGGTTCCTGAAATTTTGTTTGGTATTCGAAATACATTCTTAAAATTTTCCACAAATGCGTCACTTAAAGCATGCTTCGAGCAGGTTTCCAACACGTGAAAAATTATGAATGCGGTTGTAGCATCTTGTCAATATATTAAAAGTGCACTTCCGTAAATATGAAATTAATTCGTCCAAAGTATACTTTAATGTTAACAAACGGTCAGTCCTTTTAAACATATGTGAAGCACATTTTTAGCTGCCGTAGAACAGTCTAGTGCTCGAAATCGAGTTTTGGTAGATGTCCTTTGGATGATTGCAATGTATTGAAAGTGTACTTTCGCAAATACGACATTAACTCGTCCAAAGTGCACTTCAGTTCTACAGAATGTGAGCTGTCCGCGTCAGCATATTTGCAACACACTTCAAGCTGCCGTTGAACAGTTAGTGCTCGAAATCGCGTTTAGTGAAATGACATGTTGGCAATACATTTAAACTGTACTTTCGTAAATACTAAATTAATTCGTGCGTAGTATACTAAAACTCTAACATATGGGTAGTCTGCGTCAGCATATTTTCAGCACACTTCAAACTGCCGTGGAACAGCCTAGTGCTCGAAATCACGTTTCCCGGAACAGTGAAAACTCTCCCTTTTCGTGCATTCCTTTATGTTAACTTCTAGCAGAAAGGCAGTCACCACTTATTTAAATTACGTGTGGACAGCGTGATAGCATTATACCGCCAATGGCGCCGTGCGCGCCTCCGGGCCTGAACATGCCAGCGAAAAGGACCCCGACTGGCAAGGCCGACCGGCTCCCATAGTCGCCCAAGTATTTGCTGGTTGACTGTTCGACTCCTGACCGATGCCTGACGCAAGTTACGACTAACAATTCGGTTCTAGATATCCCGCAGATTCGAACGCGACCGCTCCAACGCTTGCGCAACAATTTGGGGGCCCATAGCCTTTGAGCAAAAAACGCCTCATAGGGCAAGATAATGTGTCTCCTCTCGGACGGTATCTATATGCCAAGCCAAGAATCACGCTTGTCGGAGCAGTTCCTGTTCACTGACGTCACTTTCCGTAGGCATTTACTGCGTGGCGACATCTTTCCCGTTCAGGTCCCGTCACGTGACCTTGCATTGGCATAGACATCTTGACGACAACGCGGTTTCTCTGGGATTTTCCGTCTCCTGATGCTTATAACCAGCTCAATCATTACTTCTGCTGTTAACAACATTGATCAGTATCATCCGGTGAATCTGACTAGCACACGTTTTGTAAGCCGAGGCGAAGTGAATATATATTTAATGTATTAATTTCATATTTTAGTGTATTTTTAATGTAGTGTAATGTATTGAATTTATATTTTTAGAATATTTTTAATGTATTTTAAGTGAATTTTTAGATAATTTTATTGTATTTCATGTGTATTTTGAGTATATTTTTAATGTAAAATAAATATACTAATCGGACAGAAAATGCATTTGTGATGCATTTGCAAGAATGTTCAAAATAATACTCCTAGCATACTTAGAAAGCATTCGTATGGCAATTTTTATTTTTATATTTATCATACTGTTATTTCCACTGGGACTGTTACAGGAGTGGATTTATAAGCAAGATACAAATTAACAGACAGTAACACACAGGTCAGCAACGGGACAAGCATAGGGACAAAAAAAATGCAAAATAAATACGAAATAAATAAATGTGTTCGAAATGCATTTTTAGCACTCCTTTTTTAGCTAAGGGGTATGTCAGTCATTCGGTGAAATTTTTGCGGAGTTCTAATGCAACCCGGAAGAAATATCTTTCCTTGCAGCCAGTGTATAGCACCGCATAAACAGCGTCCGCTTGTTGTGGCAAAAAGTTTCCTCCAAGTTGTGCCGCTAAGTTTAAGAAACAACTCTTCCTTACAAATGACTTGCACGTAATCGCGCTCGAAAAAGGTAATAAACAATCTCAGCTGCGAAGTGCACGTGACACAGAGCGCCAGTGCTGGTGCCGATTCCATGCCCTCAACCGGTCACTGGCGCCGATGCTTAAGCGGCGGCTTCTCTTCCTGTATAAAACTTGTGGCGAAGACTCGTCACCACTAAAAGTGTTAAACGACTCGTATTGCACTCCATGATGTGTAGCGAAAGCCTTTCAAAGCTGAAATCGCTGCATTTAAGACAGATCTCCGAGTTCTCTGCCCATCACCATCATGGCCCTAGAATCCGCGGAGGTTAGGTTTTCAGTCCTCCACTGCCCAGCAGTGATTATTCCCTATGCCCTATACTGAAAAAATCCAGGACGGGTAAACTATACTCTACTTCTGAAGAACGGGCTCACTAAGCATGCATCTCTTGAAGAAAATGAGTGGAAGGTGCTTTCTAAAATATGGATTATCAGCATATGCACAAAATGGCACAGCAATGCATAACACTAGCTATGCATAAAATGACAGCGACTGTTTCGAGAAAATGCAACAATGCGAAATGCCTTTTGATTACTTTTCTTTTTATGCATTACAAATTTTGTAAACTGCTCTCACATAAGAGATAACGGGTAATATTTCCGCAGTCTGTTATTTACTGACGACATCGTCAAACTGAGTAACTCAGGGGATGAAGTGCACCAACAAATTCAGAGCCTCTACACAGGAAAGTACAGTGTTAGGGTATGAAGAATCCCAAGGGTAATGCGTCAAGGTAAAGTAGGGTTCTGAAAAAGCGTAAAAGTTTCAAAGCTCTTCTTTCCAGTTCATTTCAGCGCGCCTTAAAAGCTTTGAGAGCAGCATTTCGATTTCCTAAAGTTATGTTCTAACCATTGGATTCAATTCGTGTATGAAAAAAAAACATTCCTTTTGTGCTTTTTACCAGTTTTTGGCCTCAGCGGCACATTCACGTCATGGTGATATAAGGGCTCAGTCAATCATCGTCTCTCGCAGCTTTGGAATAGCGGTGTTTTAGCAGGTAATTTAGGACCTCTTCTAGGGTTGTTATACTTTATCCACTCAATATGGCGGGAAGTGCAGATTGCACATGCAAATTCTATTTGCTGAATATACGTGAAAAGCCACAGCAAGCCTGCTAGGCGCAAGGCGTCGTCTCGCACCATTTGGTCACGGCGGCAAAACAGGCTTCAGATCTGTCCTTGCCAGGAAGGCCATACCGCCCATTAGCGCCAGCGTACGAGAGAGCCACGTGGGAGGTGGCCATTTATATCCTCCCGCTAATCCTTCTCATATGACAGTTCATTCAACGACCGTTATCATTAGCCAGTTACTTCTGCATCCTTGAGAGCCTTCGCTTAGTAATTTACCCGTGGGTTCCCACTGCCACTTGGTTAGCGCTACTGCGTTCCCGACTCATCTAAGTGGTTTTCCGCATGGAGGCTTCTCGCTCATGGCCTTCTGAATGCCATATCTGTATGCGCCACGCTTATACTTATAGAGATAATGTGCATAGCACCGTTTCTCGCTTATCTGTTTCTGCTGTCGCACGTATACTATAATCGCACCCTGAAATGCCAAAGATACTTTTCTGCAATGAACCAAGATTGCAGGTGTCAGAAATGTGGAATCAATGAAATCACGCGTTAAATATATGTAACCGAATACACTGGGTATACCGTATACACTCGTGTATAATAAGCACTTTTTCCATAAAATTTTGTCAGGTGCGGGTTACACAAGAATCAGGCATATAGATACACATTGCCACCCTGTGGTGCCACTGCGACTACAGTGTTAGATAATTACAAAGCTGGCGACGGGTACGAACATTTTATTTCACCATTCATCACCGCTTTCGTACTAATTGCCGTAGGACGAGCTCAGCCCATCGGCACTCTCACCGCTGTCGGGCGAGCTCGCCCCATTGTTGTGCTCCCAAAGCTGGTCGTCCTCTGTGCCGTGTTTGACAGCCCCGTGACTCTAAAACTCTTCGAGATGGTGTCCGCTGACAAAGAAAACCACGCGTGCAGAATCCAAGCGCGCAAGTTGTTCCGTGGTTGCTCGCGGCCATCCACTCGGTGCAGCACAGTCGAAATTTCGTCTTAAATGGCCGGTTAACGCAAACATCGAGCGGCTGCACCATGCACGCTTGTCAGGCCACCAACAATTACGGCCAAATCCGTTCGGCAGTCTGCCAGCCCAGTCTTCGCTCGGTCTCTTAGGTGCCCTCTAAAGCTATCGAGCACAAGAAGGGCTTTGCGGCGTTGTGGGACTCCTGGTCGGTTCTGCCGCATTGTTTTCAGCCAGTCTATGACCAATTCGTCGGACATCCGACCTTTTTATTGCACCCGGACTGCGATACCCATGGGGAACTTCTCCCTTGGCAGAGTCATTCTTTAAAAGACAGCGTAGGGGGGAAGCTTGCTCCCACTAGCGGTGATGGAAGCATCACTCTGCACCTTTGCCGTTCGGCGCCAACAGTGCGCACGGAGACACTTTCTGCCCCTTTGGCCTCCACCGTGCAAATTTCGGCGGCATCGAACTAGGCAGGGGTCTGATCAGCATTGCCTATTGTGAGAGGTCGTACTCATGCTCCCTCCAAAGTGCCTTGACAAAGTGATAAAATTTCATTATTTGGTCCTCGTTTTCGGCTGGCAGCTTCTGGCACAACGTCTTTCGAAGGTGGATGGACAGTTGGTGCCGTTTCATAAAGCGTCGAAGCCACCCTCGACTGGCTTTGAAGTCCGCAGGTTGAATGTTCATGTGCTGGGCGATAGTGATTGCATTCGTGCGAATCATTTCCGTAGACACCGCGTAGCCGTTGCTCCTAGCAGTGCGAACGTACTCGACGCGGTTCTCTTCAAGTTTGGGGAACTTTCACACTGTTTCCCACAGAAAACGTTCCGGGTTCGGGTAGTGGCGGTGAGGTTTTGCATTTGCATCAACCAGCAGCGAACACACTTTTCGTCGTCGTCAAACTTGCGCCCGGCCTCGCGTTTACCGTGTTCCTCAGCGTATTTGCCACTTGAAGTTTGAAGCCTGCAGTGTAGGACCGTCTGCGCTTGCCCATTACTTTTTGTTCGCGTTCAAAACCATGCAGCCTGCCTCACAAAATCGCTCGCAACTTAACAGATTCATCTAGCAGTCCATACACTTCCGAACGAAACACCGGATAACAAAGACCAAATGGCGCTGGGCAAGGCACCATGGAAACCGGAAACCGAAAGCCGCGGATAATTCGTGTTGCGCAACGATGCTGGTAATGGCTGCGATGTGGGAAAAACTAACTGGCGCCATCTTGTAGCACTTTGTGGGACTAGGGGCGTTTTTGGCCCGTTCTAATTTTTTTTTTCATCTTTGCGGCTGAAAGTAGGGAGTGCGGGCTATACACTAGGGCAGTTTATATACGAGTATATGCTGTATATAGCCGCACGCAGGGAGAGTAACATTTTCAGAATTTCCAACGTTCGTCGCTGTACGAAAAAAATATACGAGGTGTTTCATAGAGCCCGATCACTAATTTTAAAAAAATACTGCGCCATTTCCTTTCCACCAAAAACCAATTAATATTATTATTATTATGGGGTATAGAGAAGCTTTTCGCGGCATAGTAATACCAGAGTTGGCGCACGACAGAAAACATGCGAACCATGCAACCTACAGCAGTGATTAACTAAATTCTAATAGTTAACTCTTTAACTATTGCAGATAGCACCTGATTGCCACTCGAGATTTCTTGCAGACAGCACCTAATTGCAACTCGAGATTTGTTGCCGGCAGTTGGTAATAACCAAATCAGTTTTTAGAATTTCGAAAACGATTACCCTCGGCGCTGTGCCTCGATAAAATTTGGCTATTTCGACCAGTTGCGTGCAGTGGAGGGGTCGCTTTGTCTACGTGCTTTCCGAAAGTGCATGTATTTTGGAATGATGCTGCCAAATTTTGTCGAGCCACCGCGGCGAGGGTAAACGCACTTTGAAATTCTGAAAACTGATACAGCTATTACCAACGGCCGTCTACAATTTGCTAATTGCAATCAGATGTCTATCGGTAATAGTTGAAAAGTTAACTATTAGAATCATGTCAACTAGTAAAACGATTCCCCTGTTTTTTGACGTCCGGCAATACTGTTGTTACTATGCCGCAGAAAGCTTCTCTTTACCTCAAAGCCCCTTCCCAAACAGTTGGTATATTTTTTAAAGGAACTGGCGGGAAGTATTTTGACCAAGAAGCCTGTTATGGAACGTGCCTGTATATTTTAATGCCGAGGTTTTTCGTATTATGCATGTCGAAGGTAACCCTCAACATTCTTCTTAGTTGTGAAGAGGAAGCAAGCGTCGTAAAGCGATCTAAAGAGAAGTTTTGCTAAATGCCGGTCTGTTTATTATAAAAGCAGCAGTCAGAGACTTTGAAGAGAACGAACATAAACACATGGTTGTCTTTTCAAAGTTTCGGGTGTCAGTTTTCACAAAACTACAACTCGACATCGGAGTACACAGAAAAAGAATAGCTCAGTGTCTGCTCTGCTTCCTCGTCTCTTATATTTCTCACTTATTTGCAAGGTTGCGCAAGAGTTACAGAGATAAGCTGATCAGAAGAATGCCAGAGACGTGTGGTGCGCAGTTTAGAGCCAAATTAGAAGTAACTCTGTAATGAAAGTTAAACGATCACAGATGCAGACAATGGCGGCTGGTAGATAGCGCACTCTAGTCTTGTTAGCGGAACATACAAAGTACTGTCACGGTGTCGAAACCTTTGGATGGAGATATTGGCGGGAGTACTTTAGTTCGGAATATTCGCGTACAGTGGAATTTTAATTAAGGAAGTTAGTCAGCGTTGGCCCTAAACTTTCGAAGAGGAGTGTGGAGTGTGCAACTCGCGTCGTAACAGCTCCAGAAGACCTAAACAGTTATCATCATCATCATAATCATCAACATCATCATCATCATCATCATCATAATCAGCCCGGCTACGCCCACTGCACGGCAGAGGCCTCTCCCATGTCTCTCCAATTAACCCTGTCCTTTGCCAGCTGCGCCCACCCTGTTCCTGCAAACTTCCTAATCTCATCCGCCCACCTAACCTTCTGCCGCCCGCTGCTACACTTGCGTTCTCTTGGAGTCCACTGCATTACACTTAACGGCCAGCGGATATCTTGCCTTCGCAGTACATGCCCTGGCCAAGCCCATTTCTTCCTCTTGATTTCGACTAGGATATCATTAAACAGTGGTGTTTTCGCGAAAGTATTTGTACGTGGTTTACAGCCGAAACAGTGGACTTTCATTGTAGTAAACGCAAGAATCGGAGGAGTGAACGCGCGGTGCTATTCACTGCCTTACATTTCATCTTCATCATCATCACCAGCCTGACTATGCCCACTGCGGGACAAAGGCCTGTCCCATACCTCTCAAACCAACCCTGTCCTGTGCCAGCTGTCTTCCCCTATCCCCGAAAACTTGTTAATCCCTGCTAACATTTATTTGTGTTCACGATCTATGTATTGCACAAATCAGAGAAGTCATTTACGTTTTACCATGCAATGCAGCCTAATACTAAGAAAAATGAATGGCGAAGGTAGTTACCATGGAAGATGAACTGTGAAAAACGAGTTCAGAGCCTTGGATACATCCAAGTGTATCTGAACATTAACCCCTATCATGGTGGTAAGTTGCGAGCTTTTGCTGTTTAAGGACTTTAAACTTCAGATGACATGTTTAGTGCCAATAACAAGAGATAGGACAAATTCGAGTACACACACCTTGTAAGACTAATGTTCACGAAAACAACACTGGTAACCAGAAGATCAAACTTAAGACATTGTGAGATTACATTAAGGTTATGAATTACCCGTTAATGGCGTCGGAAGTTGTTTGCATGATAATGCAGTCCTTGTCATAATCAGAGATATGGATGGCAAAACAACCAACATATTTTAACATTTGGCAAGGAAATGTTACTGAGATCCATCCACACTCAAAGGAGGAATGAACGCTACAAAACCTGCCAGCTGAAATTCCCCGGCCCCTTTACACTCTGAGTAGTGTGGTCGACTGGAAAGGCTGAGTAAAGATATGCACCACTGCTTTTCACCACTTTATATACTGTATATTTTCGCCGAAGATGAATTTATTTTATTTCGGATCAGCTTTGCCATACCCGCTCTGGAAACAGATATGCTCGATTTATAGGAAATGAGCGCAAAAAATGAAGGGAAGTTCGTCGTCAGAGCATTCATGACTGATGATAATGCTTTTAGGCCCCTCAAACACCCAGCAATGTGAACTAACGATCCCTGCTCGGATTCCAGTCACATGTCGCCTATGTATTAAGCAGCCGCTAGGATTATTAGTAACAAACCAGACATAAACAGTTCACTCAGTCGCAGCGCACCTATATACTTGTGAAATATACTTCACATTACTTAATTAACTCCCGCTTTTTTATGCTCGTGGGAGAAACTTATCGGCCGGAGAAGCAATTTTGTTTTAGACAGAGGTCTGAAGTTTTGTGTTAAAAACAGGTTGTTATAGCGAAAATTTCATGATATGGCTACAGTTCACTAGCGCCGCACAAAACTACGGCCACCCAGTGTTTCGCAAACTACGTGAAAGCAGATTCATCCTGGATCTCCTTCAGTTGCACGTCTTTCATTGCGTCTCTGAAGCACTTTGCAGGACTATATATATATATATATATATATATATATATATATATATATATATATATATATATATATATATATATATATATATATATATATATATATATATATATATATATATATATATATATATATATATATACGACAAAATATGTGCTATGTCCTGATGTCCTATTTTGTATTCTGTCGTGTTGGCACCACCCTTGTCGGAGTAGCATATTGCTAAGTCCTGTACAACGGCTCTTCTTTCCTTTTTATTTTTTTTCACTACTTTTTCTTTTTTTTAGAGGTCTCGTTGGCATTCCTCTTCCCCTCCCCCCTCCCCCCCCCCCCCCCCGCCCCTACCAGTTTCTCGATAATGTTGCCTCCTCCTTGCACCGGGGTCAAGCGCTTCACGCTTGTCGCCAGAATGCGGTGAGGACCGACACCTCGAGGGCCTTTCTAAGGCAACCCTGAGGTGGTGGAGAAGAGAATGTCCCCTGTTTTATTTTCGTTTTTATTATTTTTGTTTAAAAATATATTTTTTTATTTTTTAATCGTTAGCCCCCATTTGGAACACCTGCATCCAGGTTAAAGATGGCATTTTTAGATTGCCATTGATTCTCTCTCTCCTTTTTTAATTTTGTTCTTCCTGCTCTCTTCTCCCCCCCAGCTCGTGCACTCGTGCTTTACGCTACTTTTGTGCCGTAGAACACTCGAAAAAGGCTGGGCCTCCAGCCGAAACGTCGTGAATTAAATCTTGCTATGATTTTCAATTTTTGGCCATTTTATATTATGTTATACTGATCAATCAGCTGCCAAGAAATCACTTTTGGTGGTTTGGTGAAAACTTATCTTTAGTTTTGGCACCGTATGCGACGTGTGTGTATATAGGTATATATACAAACCAAGGGCTAAACAAGGGCTGGGTGCACAGTTCTTATGGACCTCCTTCACCCCGCGACGTCACGAAGAGGCGGTGGCGCTGATGTTAGCAGCGACTTTCGCATGGTAGGCAAAACAGGTTCCGCTTGCACGTGCCTACCGCAGCTGCCGCAGCTACCGGCGGCTGCTTCAAGCCTGTGCACTGCAGAAGCAGCATGTATTGACCAGCTGCGTCACTGCTGGATCCGCGTAGTAGCATAAAAAAAATTAAATTAGCCTCGATAGGTTTCTCGCGCATAAATGCCGCATTCGGAAACTGGCTAACAGGCATTGCGCCACGGTAGTAAAGCGCGAAGTCTGGGAGTCGATAGGCACTGCCACTCAATGCACTGAATAGCATGCAAGTTACTGCGTTCATTCACCTGAACTTCAGGATAGTAGCCTGATAATTGCTCAAGGAAAAAAAATAGACATATGCAGCTGCACACGTACTTATCACCTTGAGCCGGAGTGCACGGGGCGCCGACAGGTTCAGTCGCCCCCAAGGAATGCGTTTTTTTGTTAATAGCACACCATGTTTTAATGGCGCGTTTTTTTTCAGATTTAATATTTACTTGAAACTGTTTCTTGATATGACGACGTAATTATTTCATTCGAGTAGAAAGAAGTCTGGTAAGTTGTGTCAATCTTGCGCGGTCGCGTTGGTATGCTTAGAATAGCGTACCTTAAGTGTGCTAAACGCCATATGTTTTTTCATTGCATCATGCATGATTCATGTTTCATGAGTTAGTAAATGATCGCGAAGCTTGTTTGGAAAGAAGCAGCCGCAGGCGTGCTACTAACAGACACGTGGCGAGATTGAGAGGGGACGCGGCATTGAAAAGTGTTTTCGTTATTCATGCATGCGATATGTAACTAAACTTGGTGAAAGTATAAAATTCCTACGCTGGTTTCAGTAATTCCTTTTATTTATAGCTATACCTGGTGCAGTTCTGGGTAATTATAATTAACACCGTCGTCAAGTCCCCCCAAGGTCTCAAATAATTGAGTAGATAGTGTGCAGTTTTTTATGCCAGTATGTACATAAAGCCCTGTTCTGTACGATGACGCGATTAGTTCTTTTTCTATATGATCAGTAGTTATGCATGCATAGCTACATGAAACCGTTTCTTACAAAAAATAACTAACACAGTACTGCACCAGTAGGGAAAAAAATCGAGAGATTTATTGCGCTCCTTAACGTCTCAGGAATAGTTTTCGACAAATGGAATCATTTGATTTTCATGCGAATTACGAAGGTGAGTGATCCAGTCGGAGAAAATGTGAGAGGACACAAAACGAACCTTAAAGTTTATTCCCTCGTTTATGGCATCTTCGCTTTCGCTTTGGTCAAAGAAATGCGGCACTGAAATCAAAGAAATTACCTCACAATTTTTGACGACCACACTTCTAAAAAGCGTAATTTATAAATTTGTACTCAATATTTTGCTATAATTTTTCGTCACGAAACTAGACTTCAGGGCTAGGAAAGAAAATAATTCTAGAAATCAAAAATTTTCACCAAATCGACCAGCTTAACAAGAGGACAAGTCGGCCTGGCTGGTGCGTGGTCATGCGGCTAAAAACAGCGCTAAGCGAGACAGGAGATCAGGGACACGACGCTGTCCCCACTTTTCGCACAGCGCGACACGTACGTATGTCAGCAGGCGATGAGCGCATGTCTGCTCCGACGAAACAAGGCCAG
Source organism: Amblyomma americanum (assembly GCF_052857255.1). Taxonomy (NCBI): domain Eukaryota; kingdom Metazoa; phylum Arthropoda; class Arachnida; order Ixodida; family Ixodidae; genus Amblyomma; species Amblyomma americanum. The sequence continues at coordinate 75,718,025 of NC_135500.1, read as the reverse complement.
CGCTTCCCCTCACTATTGTCCTAGTGCAGAGTGCAAAACTAGTGCAGTGACACTAGTGCAGAGTGTCAAAACTTTTCTTCAATGCCTAGCGCATAAATAAACGGCAGGAACGCTTTCTACATGTTTACTACTAACCATATATACAATACAGTGGCAAACTATTTCTCTTTATAGGCCGCACGTGGCCAACGCGAGCTCGCGTACTTCAACAAATTACTAAGTTGGAAGCATCGACCATTGCTATGATACGCAGAAACTGGAAACGCGCCTACAAGCTTTGAAAACCCGCGCTCAACACCTATCCGCGACGCCACTCCCTGGCCTTTTGCCTACCACGAGCTCGCTAGCGACTGCAGAGCCACCTCGTTTGTTTACAAACATGCAGGAGGCCTATATTGCACAAAAAGTGCATTATTTGTGGAGTATAACTTGCGCGCATGCTCCCTGACCTTCATGATATGGGTGACCACAGAATTGGGCTTGCGACATATCAGGAGTATCTGTCGCGTACTTCGTGGGTTATTTACGCCTTGATGCATATCAACCACACACGTGTACAAGAATGTATTTTCCTAGGGGCCAACCTCGTTCCTCCATCTTACCATCATGGCCTCTGCCTCCTGGCAGCTAACGCTTCTAGCAGCGATTCTGGCGATAAGCATGGCTGCCACGCCTTCGAGAAAGGTAAGTTGAACTTTGGCGCGCCTTGCATTTTCTGCGCGCCCTACTTTTGCCTATTTATAGAGCTGCGTCTATAACGATTCGCTTTACTATTCAGTGCCATACCCAGCAATTCTGTCAAAAGCATTTTCCTTAGGGATATAGTTTATGAACACAATTCATATAATGTAAGAATTCACTATAACAATCAATATATCCGCATATCTCCCGTCGGCTAGATTGGATTTTATTTGCAATTAACGTGCTTGGAATCGTGAAAAACACTTCCCACTGGTCTTCTATTACATTCTTAAGTGCTTGATGCGAAAAAGAAAGATTTTTAAGCATCGCAAGAATGAACAATTACCTTCAAATATTTCTATACCAGTAGATTACATTAATATAATATTCAAATTTTTTTTTTTCCAAGAGTGCTGAAAATGTGTTCTACCAATGATAGCCACCGATTTTGACATCTATTTTGAACAAGTAACGTAAGTCGCTGGATGTGCTGCCAGTAGTTAGAAGAAAGAATGCTAAAAAATGCGGCCCTCTGTTTCTTTTCACCACGCTTCAGGATTATTCTCTATCCCTCAGGTAAAGCGAAGAACAAGCACCCTGCTTAGTTCTCTCTTCTTAATTATTAAACCCCTAGGCGGTGACTTTACGAGGGTGTTAAATGCAATTACTCAGCAAACTATACCAGCTAGCGTAGAATAAAATTTAGTTCTAAAATTAGCATAATCCGTTACATATATGTCCCAAATTGATTTACATATCAAGCATAAATCAATAAAGCAGTTTTACTTTCCTCTTTGTGCAAGTGCAACTAACCTAATTAACTATTAGGAAACTAATTAATATTTAGTGCGTTACTGGAACTCTAGTAGCTCTGACCACAAAAATAGAATCGTATTCACCGGTTGAGAACACTGTAAAGCTCTCGAACATGGAGGGCTGTGTCACAACGCGTGGTGCAAGAACAGCACCAAGGAAGCTCATCAGGGTCCAATATATGGGCAATGCTAGGAGTGAATGATTGAATGAGGGGGGGGGGGGGGGAGACCTATATTAAGCATGAATTTTTAAACTTTATCACCACAAAATTGGAGAGCCAGTATGGTTCTTGGATACAAAATATTTATTTTAGGGTGAGCGCCTCTGATTGAGCCTCTTTCTTGCTTAACCTCGTGGGAAAAAGCCCCCACGGTGCGGTCCAGTACTTCATGCAGTGTCAGAATGTGCTCGGCGCCGACCTACATGGCAGTTTTCTTTTCACTGCATTGCAGCGCTCCAAGCGGCAGGCGTACGAGCTCCCGGACGGCTCGGAGCTGTTGCTGTACGCGCCCCTGTCCACCAACTTTCGGTGCCAGGGCGAGGGCTACTACGCCGACGTGCAGAACAACTGTCAGGTGTATCACGTCTGCCACCAGGTGAGAAGGCGGCGCTGAGCAGCGGACATCTCTGTAGGGTTCACGAAGCGCTTTGCATTTCTCGAGAGCTGTGAAAAAGCGACAGCGCACAAATCCATTAGAGAAGAGAATGCTATGGACCAAGGGAATGCGTTCAGAGCGGAACGCTGATATGTGGACAAGAATCCCGGACTTTCTGCGATTTCCCAGGCAAAGCAGAATGAGCTGCTACCACAAAACAATGCGAAAAAAAAATATAATCTTGCAAGAAGGTTTCCTGTGCAAATAAAGCACTCTGTTCGAGAAGCTAGCCGAGGGAAGGAGAGCCATTTCTTGGCAATGCTAAGTTTACAAGGTTTGTTTCACATGTTTCCTCGCACGTTGTTCAGCAACTGAAACGTCATTTTGTGAGAATGAGTACCTCGCGTTATGTCGACACTTTCTCACGTGCGTTTTATGACGGATAGTTCAACGCACCTGAAACGAAGCGGGCTAGTTCTTGTCCTCTGGAATTTCCATTGAACTTATTGGCCTAATGTGCGCACCTATATATTTATAATAAGAACGTACGGAGCAAACCGTATGTAAGCACTCTTAATGAAGCGAGCGGAGGTATGCAGCTCCAAAGTGCCGAAAAACCTTATACAAGGCTTACGAGGAAAAAAAAGGAAAATACGGTTTGCATTTTGAGCGCCTGCGGCACGAGTCATAACTCGGAGACTAGGTAGGGAATTTTGTGCGCAAGATCTGTTTGGGACAGATCATGATCGCGACTGTTGTATAGCTCCCTTCATCTCTTCACCCACGGCGCCGTTCAAGTGTCCACACAGTGAGTTATCACTCCTTTCCAGTCCTCATAACCGATTAATGATACTAGTCGCTCGCTAATTCGTAATAGCTTAGTGCGTAAGCAACCGCGATTCACCAATTAGCTTTATTTCATTATTTTTTATCGGTCTAACTTTCGATGCTAAACGCAAGATAGAGGGCAGCAGCTTCATGTAAGTTCGAAAGTAACAGGATTTCAAGCGTTCTTAAAGGCACCATAAAACATTTTCTTACCATTTACAAATTCTTTATGTTCCTGGTTAAAGAATACTAGCCAAAAAGCTATAAGGTAAGCGGTAAACAATACTCAGCCGATTTATGAAGGGGTATCAAGTCATGTGAATTTCGTGAAACGAAAGGCTGAAAGGAAGTTGCTTTAGGAGAGGTAAGAACGTTTTTTTTTCTTCCTATCATTAATGTACATTTCAGCGGTTCGGCACCAGTGCTACGATGCAACATGGCACTACCCTTAACACACGCACTGTTTAGTCGTTGAGCGCTTCTCGCTAAATGCCAGTGCATTAATAAACACCCCGGTGCCCGGAGAATTCGGGTGGCGCCATGATGAAGCGACGCCCGCAGGTGACCCGGCCCGACGGCTCGGCCGAGTGGCAGCAGTACAGCTTCCTGTGCGGCAACCAGACGGTGTTCGACCAGCTGTCGCTCACGTGCGCCTTCCCCGAGGAGGCCGTGCCCTGCGCCAGCGCGGCGGACTTCTTCTACGTCAACAACTACATCGGCGTCGAGAATGCCCCCTTCCTCACCGACGACGACGTGCGGAGAGCGGACGCCTACAAACAGGGCCGATAGAGGACTCCAGGGGGCCACTCCCGCAGCGGCAGCCTCCCTCAGCTTCTCAGCGTTTGGTCGAGTGAATAGCACGCACGACTTTCTCTCGCGCCTTTTTTTTCCCTTGGGCTTTATGCACGTGTAAACAAAAATCTTCGCTGGAAATGCGATGTTCGCCTTAGAAAGACAGGCTGCATTTGTCTTGCTTTCCCAGGGAAAATGCTAACAAACTGTGGGACTAAGCAGCCACGCGCTGGTCCAGCGTTTAAAATCTCCATGCAGTGTCTGTGGTATTTATTGGTGCATAGACTACAGAGGTGGTGGGCACGCGAGCGAAGCCCCGTCTCTACCGCGGTATCACTCTTGACCAAGTCGGAGCTTTCCTCATGCAGGGTAGCCATGGTAAGGGGACCATCCCATTTATACTCTTGGGCACACTCTTCACCCCCCCCCCCCCTCCCCCCAGCAGCGGTGAGCGCTTTGCGCGTCTTTCACCTCGCTTGTCCATTCGTCCTTGCGTGTTTGTTCGTCCTTGTCTTTTGGAGCACCTTTCCCGTCCAAACAGTCACCATTCCCGTCCCAGCTCGCGCCAACGAATGGGTCCAGAAAAAATGCCTCGTTTCCACTCTCCTAACGCTTAACAGACATTTACTGCTTTCTCGCACACATATCGCGCGAGTTCCTTTCTGTGCTTCCAGTTCGTCACGCATGTTTAAAGATTTTTGCTCCGATATTTTTTTTTTCCTTCCAAATGACGCTTGACACGGCAGCTTATATAAAGGCGGGCTCAATCGTACATCGCATTTTCCCCGGGGCTTTCAGGCAGTGTGCTCACCAAGAGTGTCCGCATGCCACATGCCCGAAATTGAGTTTCACTCTTCCTCGCATTCCACTCCTTTCAGCCTCAGTTCAAACAGCATGTAAACGCTTCAGCAGGGCTGGCCCTGTAGCACGAGTGCAGGTGCCAACTTCAATTTGGGAAAAGCTATTTTGTCCATTCACATTCTCGAACAGCTCTTCCCCTCATCGCGTTAGCTTTAGTTTACCATCGCTCTCCTTCTCGCCGATATGGCCGTCTTAATTCGACGCAGTACCCTGACGGTTGTATCAGGGCTTAAACGTGGTAGTGGCATGAGATGCGGAGCAACTAGCCCGGTGTTTAATATCTTTACTTGTTGTGACTGTTGCGGTGTCTAAGCAATGAAAATATGAAAGCACGAAAGAAAACAACCTGCTTGTAAGCTGTTTATTTTTGTGTAACTCAAAATATTTGCCTTGAAGTGTCGCTCTCAGCCAGGGTCGTGTATATTTACATTTTGTTGTACGTTGTTCTTATTCGTTGTTTTCTTCACAGTATCAGTCGATAATGACTCGCTCAATTAAACAATCTAACTAGCCAGTCGAAGGTGTCAGGTCTATATTGCTTCCACAATGACTTCTTGTCTATCGTACTGGTCTTCTTTCCAGTTATTTATTTCCTGCTACTGTTTGAAGTCTCATCATAGCCGTTTTTCGAGGGCTATGCTTGCCCTGTGTTCGCTTCAGCAATTGATCCACACCATAGCTCGGAATTGAAGGCCTTATACCCAAATCATCCAGACTCGCTCTTGTATACCCAGAATTAAAATCGCGAGTCATGCCGACGACACAGTTGAGCCAAAACTTGCCTAGATTTTCGCTTCAAAATGGCAGCCAGGCCTTGCTTAGTATCGAAGTGCACCATTTGCGTTTCTGCCGAGCGTCGCGTTACCAGATGGCGTGAGGACACAAGTTCGTACACGTTTAGTCATAACTTCCAAAATCGTAATTTTTTTCAGCATGACGACATGCAAGCAATCGCAATCCTTTTCTAATCTATGTTTAGGTGCCTTATCCTCAAGCGAAGAGCCATATTAACCCACCTTAGTTTGTCAGGCGCTTTCCTTGTGTCATTTCTCGTGAAGCCCAGATGTAGACTTTCAGCGCGTTCTTTTTTTCTGGGTTCGTGACCAGAATACCTGGCTTTTACATCTCTACAAAAGCCATTTCTTTCCGATTATGGCGATTATCATTTTGACATCAAATATCGGTCATAAGCAACTGATACATTCCTATTCCAAAGAAGTCCGAAAGCGATGCACGGCGCCAAGCTATCTAGAGAACCTCTCTCCAACTCTGAGCTGCGTTTCCACATCGTATGGCGGCGCTGTAGGAGTTTGTTGTTCGGTGTGTCAGTTAGGGCGTCAGTTTTGTTACAGGCAATAAACCGCATCGACAGCATCCTTGCATGAAGCATAAACGCTGCTTATGATGCAACAGGTGTTTCGGGTCTTTAGTGGAGCAGAATTTCTGGAAGCCGATCAATTATTTGTTTCGACTGGTCCACTGTTTGGGAAATGGTTCAAATAGTTCTAAAGAACTTCGATCCTTGTGATAGTGGAGTTGTACTCAACACTTACGTTCCCATTAACGCCGTTTCCTGTCATGCCGGAAGTATGAATGAAAGTAAGGCTCCCCGCATTTCCCCAATCCTATCCTTTCTCTACCACCCCTACTCTCTCCCCCCTGCATCGAAAAAGACGAATCACAGGTCTTGTTACTACGCTAGAGGGTTTCGTCACCTCCGTGCCGACTTTGGCAGCTGGAGTAAATAAAAAACAGCCGAGACCCTGCCGTGCTTCAAGACGCTTACAGCCATGTCCATCCTTTAAGACAGCTGCGGATTCCATACCGCTGCTCCGTTTTTCCTCTCTTCTTGGAAGTACTCATGGCCCGAATATCTTCAGCGTTAGCACGTTTGATCTTCAACACAGAGCTCTTTCTATACTCTACTCGTATTATTGCTTTTGTAAAGAAATAACAACAGAGCAGGTTGTTGCACATTTGCGTCGAATCCTAATTGTACAGATATATTAGTGAGGAGAGATCTAGAACTCCCCCCACCCCTTCCTCTCTGCCCCGCCCCGCCCCGCCGCTGCTGGTCAGCTGGTGGGCTTTAATTAGTTTTCATCAGTGCACACCGGATATGACAACAGCATCGTGCAATTCAGGGCAGTTAATGTTCTGGCGTGAGTTCACGGCCAATGATTACAAGCGGCGCAGCATAGAGACACCACCGTTTTATCAGCAAATTTCGCGTATTGGCCACAAGTAGTACCATATATGCGCAGTAAATTTTACAACACTCGGCGGCAATAGCTCCATAAATTAATGTGTTGTTACCGCAGGCGCAACTATAAGACCGTAAGGTTACACTGATTTCTGTCATGCCGCGTATTTATCGCCATCTTCCACCTTGAATCGTGTCATCTTCGCCGTTAACCTTCGTCGCTTATGCAGTTTGCTTTTGTTTGTTTGAATTTATGTTTAACGCCCCACGTTCCTACATAACAACCCCACAACCCACCTACCTTTCTTTAGGTTCGTTTTGCCAATTTCGCGGCCTTCTCCCTGTAATGACATAGTTGCTGCCAGAGAGCTTCACGATCGAAACGCTCTCCTTCAGAGAAAAATAGCATAAATGAAGGTTTCTGCCCTGCAGCTTCAGTTCAAAACTTCGGCTCCCGGGTGGGACTGGAATGTGCTCATGGTTACCAAACACAACAAGTTTGCTATTTATCAATCAGTGATTCCGAGCACCAGAAAAAAGAAAATTAATTCATTCTAGTGAATTCGTCTACTGCGCTATTTCGTTAAATTTCACCAACAGTTTTGCAATTCTCACTTAACGCTTAATAATTCACCTCTGTTGAAGCAGGCGCCCTTTGCGGTGGGTAGATACTAAATGTGGAGAAGGAAGCAGCTTCCTAAAGCCTATAAGTGGTAAATTAACAGAGCTTTGAGATATTTCAAGCTGTGAGGCACAACGCTAATGATTTATTTTTACTTGCTGGGGCCGCCTATCAACAGGCTCATGCGCATAGCACAGCACGCGCATTGCCAAAAAAATGTTTTGCCTTTTTGTTTTCCAATCGTTGTGAAATACTACGAAGCGCTATGCTCCCAGACTGTTGTTGTTATACCTGTTCCTATGATTTTGGTTGCGGGAGGTGCCGCGTGTTTTCTGTTTTTGACATGAAATGCTTGTTGTTACTTGTTATATGACTGCATCCTCACAAAAGCGTAGAAAGATAAGAATCAGCTGATGCACAGCTTATGTATATCCCACCTGACATGGCTATTACACTCGAATATCCGACTCTTTAGAAAAGAAGTGTTGTGCGAGCATGTTTTAATATTTTGTGCCATTGTTCGACAACCTGCGCTTTTCGCAAAAATTGTCACAGGCGCTTGATTGATTGCGAAGATATTGTACGGTTAGCATGTACACGTACCTGGCGGTGCACAATAAGTGTTTTTCTTTTGTGCACATAGATTACCCGTTACAAGTGACTCAGCTTGAATTCCAACATGTTCTGTATTAGAGTGTATTTTATTCAATAAAGCAAAGAAAACTTTATTCTCGGGTGCCAAACTATATCAAAGTAGGATTCATAAAGAGAAAAACAAAAGGCTGTGGTAAGTTCTGTAAGGTTGATGCCTATGTTTCCACTCCAGGCTTCAGCCAGGTAAGTGGATTCCTTCGCGCAAGAGGTGATTTTCACTCAAGTGAGAAGATCTATATTTCCTTCTCAATACATTATGCCTCAGCAATATTCCGACCACTATTCACCTTTTCCGATGTTGCTACGTTGACCGTAAAATTTTTTTGGTGGGGTATAAAAGTGTGCTCAAGCGCCATAAAAAAACGATGGGTGAGTGGCTTACTTCATGTCGGGGTCTCTATTTCAAGGGCTGAAATAGAATGCGTTTGAGAAACACCGGACACAAAACTAAATTATTGCCGCCAATCTACCTGTACACTCTTCAAAGTACGTTCAGTGGTAAGCATTACTCGGTATATTGTGCCACATCACTCAGTCAACAAGCAATATCAGTATGGTAATTCATTAGAGGATAATTACGTCGTGTTTGCTAGGCAGGCAAGGGGAACACTACAGTCTTCAAGCGTAACCTATGTAATTCTAAAGTAATGCTTTGGTTTGGAGTAGTTGATTCATGGTAAGAATGTATTCTGATGGTTGCAGAAAATAGGACAGGGCCAAAGAATGCAGTACATAAAAATGACGGGAACGGCACTACTTAAGACTATATTGGCATGTGCATGTCTGTTTATAACACAACCAGCTCATATATCTAAAGGATGTACCTTTCAACAAAACATAAAACCATCAACCAGCTATCAGAACACAAAATCTGGAGTCGTTACTGATGGGCTACAAGGTGTGAACAGAAAGCCCCACAATCCGGACAGAAAGAGCAAATCAGATTTCCTCTTTCTGTCTCCATTGTAGTGCTTTCTTTTATTGATCTATATTATGAGCCACCTGTAATATGGGCAGGCGCGTCAATACTTCTTTCAATATGTCTATAGACTTGCCGAAGACAAATCCTATACACTGTTTTATGCACGCTCTGTAGATTTATGGTCTTATATTTTAGTAGAACATTGTCTACAGACAGTCCATGGAAAAATGTCCACAGCAAGTCTTATAGGAAAGTTCTATAGAATGCGTATCTACGAGGGCGAGTCAAATGAAAGTGGGGGGGGGGGGTTGCTTCTTCAAAAAATCTGTAACTGACTCTTTAATGGATCTGATTCCCTTGAGCTGTTTTTTCAATTGCCCGAAAATGTGAAAGTCTCAAGGCGAGAGGTCTCGGCTGTATGGCGGATGTTGCAGCTTTTCCCGCTTGAACTTTGCCAGTTTTGTGTTAACCACATCGGGGATGGTCATCGTCGTGGAGGACGATGGCCCTATTCGTCAATTTTCCCCGTAGTGTATTCTTGATTGCGGCACGCACCCTATACAGCGTTTCAAAATAACGAAAACGATTGGTAGCCTCTGCAGGTTTAGCAAATTCCATCAGTAATGGCTCTTGACGATCTAAAAAAAAAATCAACAGCGCCTTTCCGCCGTAAATGACAGCTAATCAGCTCAGCAACCATTGCAGTTGTGTTGGGGATGATTGCACTGTGGCGTTCGCCCGGTCTGGGATCGTCTTTGCAAATTTCACGTCCTTCTTTGAACCGTTTGCTCCCGCGATTCACAGTGGCCAATGAAATGCAATGATCACTGTACAAGGCAGCCATACGGCGAATAATTACTGGTTTCGAAACACTTTCAGCTGTCAGTTTGATTGGTTGGCAGCACAGGTGGGTCCCCAGGAGTCTAATTCCATTGGCTGGATCCACCACACATACTTCCGGAGTCTGAAAAACCGCGAAAAACACTTGACGGTTAGTAGCTAGGCAGCGATTCGCAAGTCCGAACCGGACCCCTAAATGTCGTGGAGGAGCCCGAGGCAGCTGCCCCGGGTTAGGATTCCCTGTCTCCGAGTCGGAGCTATTGCGTCGTTGGGTGGTCGGGCATCCCGTGAGTGGAGCCGCACCATTGGTCAACATCGACGCCCTCCCTGTCCTGGCCAGACAGGAGTCGAGCAATGATAAAATGAGGGTCATGGTCTCGCTGTCCCCATTCCCATCACATTACCCATAACCCTTCCCTCAGTCCCATTCCCACAACCTACGTCCCACCCCCTCCGCTACGTCTCAGGGGAGATCAGGGGAGTCTCCCCGGGCCCGCTCCCCCGGCTGTGGGTCGCTTAGTAGCATTACCCCCCTCATTTTTTTTTATTTTCCCACCTACGGGCGGCAAAAGAACAACATTGCCTTCGGGCCTTTTCATTTATATTACGATTGGGTTAAGCCTGTTATACTTAAGTGGCACAGACAGGGGCCTATTGGTTTACATTCCTTTTCTGGTTGCCCCACCATACTTATGTCAGTGACCTCACGGCACCACGCTGTTCACCATTTGCAGCGTCCATTATGTCACGCAACCATGTTCGACCCAGTGTATGAGAGCATTAAGGAAGATTTATCCTCACACCTGCGCGTCACTTCCGTATATAAGGGATGCCTGTGTGCTACCCACGTGCCTTGCTGATAATGGACCAAAGCATTATTGCGGGAGATGGGTTGGCTCACTTTCATTTGGCTCGCCCTCGTATATTTATGTTAAACTTCAAAAGAAAGGCGTGCCAGCATTTGTGGCCGCGCCCTTTTTGTACAAGTCTGTCCATGGACAAAATTCTGCAGGCCTAGTAGACACATGTCTATAGAATGTCTGAAGATATTCTAGATTAATGGCCTTGCCCTATAAGTAGACTTCTGTCCATAGACAGTCTATAGAACTCTGTCTACTAATATTCAGTAGTACAGCCGCCGCCGTGGCTCAGTGGTGTGAGCCTGTTTTTTTTTTTATAGTAATACAAACTGTCCTTCTCATAATAATGATACAGGTGAACTACTAACACACGACTGCCAAGCTTTATTTTTATTCAGAGCAGCGGGCGATAGTGTGAAACGTGCTCACTAGTAGTCTTTCGGTTTTTGTGTGCTTTTGTTGTTTTTACGTTTTTACACATCATGCTGTTGGCAATATAATGGTTGGTATGCTTCTACACTCGTACCCTGCTTGTTACTTTATAAAGCTGTAAGCTCCAAATAAAAATCGTTTAGTAGAAGTTTACCACTCGTGCAGTGTCCTTTCCTTGTTGTGGGCTACTAGCCCGAACCCTAACCCTTCTAGTTCTAGAACCAAATGCAAGCAACACCAGCTAAGCTAGGGAAGTGGAACTTAAGCGTCGAAATGGACTGAAATTCTGCACAGCCCATCACTGGCAAATTTGGGTGCTCGAAAACAGCACCTAAAGAGGCAGTGAATCTTCTACAAATGTACCATTTGGGCACTAAGGCAAATGGCTCGGCTTGTTCGTAAGTTAACACTTATATTCAGCGTGACACACGAGACGAGGACGAAGGAAGAGGACCCAACGAGCGAGCGCTCACTGTCTAAACATTGTGGTGAGAGCAATGTTTTGTCTCTACCCCCCTTCCCTCTGCCTCCCCCCGCCCCTCTTTGTGTGTTCCCACCACAGCAGTCTTCAATTAAGCCAGTCCCAAAGGCAGTGCGGGGTTCTGCTACATTGGTGCTCCCCCAAGTACGCGCTCCCGTGTGACCACCTAAAAAGGAATGCGGCGCCCGACACGACCAGCGGAGACACTGAGTCCAGCTGACTCCTCTCAGTAGTGACGACCGTGCGACAATGCACCACCGCCAGGGAGGCGCCACGCACGGGGACGAGAGGCTGTTAATCATCCCCGCTTCGCCTTTTTGTCCAGGACCTTCGGGAGGTCCTTGACTTCAGCCAAAGGCGGCATCCAAGACAAAGTCCCTGTGATTGAACGAAAAAGGCGGGAAGAAGACGAGAGAGGCTACTTAAGCGCTCGACACGTTCATCGTGGAGCGATTCTCTGATACATCTTAGTGTTTAATTTGTTCGTATCTGTTTGGAACCAGTGTTATAAATGTATGTCAATATAGTTTTTCCCTGCTTCTCCTACTCCCCGTCTTCGGCCTACGTTCCTTCCTCTACCGGCAGAGCTGCGGTGTTCCTGTACCCGATGCCTGGAGAAACATGTTACTAGCTCGGCGAGTCGTAACAGCAAACGCTCGTCATGTCTTTCGTTGTCCTCGTCTCATGTCATGTCCAACATTCTTGGACAAATATTTTAAATGTCGAAATATTGTACGGTATTGTTATGTAAATGTTGAAGCTAATTGTCCACTCTTGCGGTATGCCGCAAAATATTTTTTTAAGTGTTTTCATCACTCGCATACCAATGGGAAACGTTTTTGATGATGCCAAAAAAGTTAATAGCAAAATATTCAAGCCTGCTGACGGGAGATCTACGGATTATTATAAAGTGAAATCTTACAATTTAGGAAAAAATTGCCTTCATCAACTGGTTCCCGTTCTAAAATCCTTTTGTCCTGAATTGCTGCGTATGTTTTTCTCGCCAAACGATCCTCGCACTGTGATGTCATGATTTTTTTAAAATTATGGCGTCATTGTTTTGTAGTCTACTCACTTCGAAGGTGGCGGTGGCTCCGAATCACAAGACATTTTCTGAAAGTACGAGCTTTTATGGAAGCTATACCAGCACTCTAGATTGCGCGCAACGAAGAAGCTGCAGTCGCCGAAGCGATGATAGCCGAACTTGTAAACGCCTGCACAAAAATAAAACGTGCGTCGGCTGGGAATCGAACCCGGACAACCCGCGTGGGAGGCGAGTATTCTACCACTGAACCACCAATGGCGACGATTACAAGACCTTACTGACCATCTATTTAAAGATCAGATCACTATGCAAGTTCAGTTCAGTTCAGTTCAGTTCAGTTTATTTACCTTAAAGGCCCCACTGTATCGGGGGTATTACATAAGGGGTGGGATTTTAATGAAATGAGCAAACAAAACAGCTTGGCACTGAAGGTGATCGGTTACATGTTCTTGAAAAGTAGAGGATGAAGCGATGTTGACGATGTCACGGGGTAGGCCGTTCCAGTCCGTTGCTGCTCGAAAGAAAAATGAAGCAGAAAAGGTGGCAGTATCCGATGGCGGCCGGGCAACTTGTAGGGGATGACTGGTGCGGTTTGATATGCGTGCGGCAGTTGTGATATACGGTGACCGATTGAGGGAAGAATGAAATAATTTGTGATAAAGGGTGAGACTTGAAATGCGACGACGGAACGAAAGGGGCGGTAGTCCTGATAATGCTTTCAATGAAGAAATGCTGACGTCATATGAGTATGAAGAGTGGATGAATCGAGTGGCACGGTTTTGGACAGCTTCTAATGCATTAATTAAATAAGTTTGGTGCGGGCTCCATATGGCAGAGGCATATTCTAATTTTGGTCTGATGAGCGATTTATATGCGAGTAATTTTACGTGTTGAGGGGCAAGGCGGAGATGGCGCTTGAGAAAACCAAGTGTTTTATTCGATGCTGAAATGATGTTGCCAATATGGGTGCGCCAAGATAAATCATAAGACAAGGTGACTCCTAGATACTTATAAGATGATACTGAATCAATCGAGGTGTTAGAAATGGAATATTGGAAGCGATGCGGGCTATGGCGACGAGAGAAGGATAACAGTTTGCATTTATTAGGATTTAGGGACATGAGCCAGTTGTTACACCAATTAAGTACGCTGTTAAGATCGGTTTGAAGACTAAGTTGATCACGAGAGTTATTAATAGTGCGGTAAATAACACAGTCGTCAGCAAACATTCGAATACTACAGGAAACGTGGTCAGGTAAATCATTAATATATATTAAAAAGAGTAATGGACCGAGTACAGATCCTTGCGGAACGCCCGAAGTAACCGGGAGGCTGTTAGACAGGTGGCCGTTAGCAAACACTGATTGAGAACGATTAGTGAGAAACTGCTCAATCCACTGTAGTATGTTAGGATGTAAGTTCAGCTGTGCAAATTTTACTAGTAAACGACGGTGGGGAATTTTATCAAAAGCTTTCGCAAAATCTAGAAATATGGCATCAGTCTGTTTGTTACGGTCAATATTAGTGTGCAAGTCGTGAAGGAACAACGCTAATTGGGTTTCACAAGAGAGGCCCTTACGAAACCCATGTTGTGAAGAATGGAAGAAATCATTTGAGTCTAAGAAATTTATAATTTGAGAGTAGATGACATGTTCCATGATTTTGCAGGGTACGCTAGTTAGTGAAATGGGGCGATAATTCATTGGGGAGTCTCTGTTACCTGATTTGTGGACTGGAACGACCTTCCCCGTTTTCAATTCATCTGGAATGATCCCTGAAGAGAGCGATTGCGAAAAGATCAAAGATAAGTAGGCTGCACATGTTGATTTCACATTTTTAAGCAGTTTTGTATTAATCATGTCCATACCAGCTGATGATGAGAGTTTCATGTTATCAATTATGGAAGCGATACCATCTGTGAAGAATGTGATAGCTGGCATGATGGCTTCTGTGTTGAGCGATGGTAACTGTGAAGGCATGTCAAATTCACTCGTGAAAACAGATACAAAGGCGTTCTTAAATATTTCTGCGCATTCATGGTCAGTAACCGCTTCGTGCAAGTCGTTAGTCAGTGTAATATCATGAGTGTGCTTAGGATTTAAAACCTGCCAGAATTGTCTAGGATTGCTGATTAGTAGCTTTGGTAAGTCAGTGTGATAAAATGAGCGCCTGGCGCTACGAACTGCAAGTAAGCATGATTTCTCAGATGCAAGGTATTTTTCCCAACTGGCTTGATTATCAATGTGTTTGGCTGTACGAAACAGGCGTTTCTTCTTGATTTCTAGACGTTTTAGATGCTTAGTAAACCATGGTTTATTGCGGTTATTTTGGAAAGATACCCTGGGGATTAACATATTACAGAGCATATTTAACTTATTTTTGAATATCAACCAGTTTTCGTGAACAGAGTGAGTGTCGAATGTGGATTGGTACTCTGAAAAAAACATGTTAAGGTCTTCAGTTATTGCATCGTAATTCCCTTTATCGTAAAGATTTATTGTTTTTCTGGATGGGTGCTTCTGAGCTGGGGTAAATGAAAATAGAGCGTGTAAGATTTTATGGTCGCTGATTTCTGGAAGATAACTAATGGATGATAGGTACTCAGGGCTATTAGTTAGTATTAGGTCAAGGGTGTTTGCGGTTGCATGCGTGGTGCGAGTAGGTTCCGAGACTAACTGTGCGAGGTTAAAATTTAAACAGACATCAATGAAGTTCTTGGCCTCTGTATTGCATGTTAATGAGGAAGTGCTTAAACTCTGCCAATCAATGTCCGGATAATTGAAGTCCCCGAAAAGGAGAATGCGCGCATTTGGGTATTTAACAACAAGATGATTTATAGTATCATTCAGATGTCGACAGAAGTTTGGATTTGACTGCGGGGGCCTATAACAAACGCCGAGAAGTACTGTTACAGGGGGAGTGCGAATAATTAGCCATAATGATTCCATATCAGATGTGACGTGTGCAATAGAGCATGATATACCTCGGTGAATTGCAACAAGAACACCGCCCCCCCCCCCCCCCCCGTGAGTTTTTTCGATCGTTTCGGTAGACGTTGAATTCGGGTAAGTCAGTTAAAACTTCAGCGTCGGACACGCTACTGTTTAACTAAGTTTCAGTTAGTATAAGCATATTGCTCCTGGATGACGAAATTACATTGGATATGAGTTCACGCTTTGGAAGGAAGCTGCGGATGTTAGTGAATATCACGGAAAACGAGAGAACATTTGAGGAAACATTTGAGGGTGTCGCAAGCTGGCGTTTTATTGGTGTAGGGTGAAGGGACGATTGCTACGCGAGTTGCTTGACGGTGTTAGACGAAGTGTCAAAAATATAACGGTTCAAGCCGATGTGAAGTGTTTTAAATCGCAAGGAAAATTTGGCAGACCTGGCTTTAGCAAATGCAACAAGTTGTTTTCGCGCGTGACGAACGGCATGCGAGAAGTCCTCTCCAACACTATAAACCGTGTCTTTCAGATTTCGCCCTTTTGATAGGAGGGATTCTTTAGTTTTGCTACTTGTGAATTTCACGATTATGGTGGACGATTTTTATCTTGTGAGTGACGACCGAGGCGATAAGCTCTTTCTATTTCGTAAGGTTCCACAGTTATTTGAAGGTTATTACGGCAAACATCAATGATTAGTTTTTCAGATTCTGCCCACGTTTCGCTATCAGTAGTGTCAGGGATACCATAGAAGATGAGATTGTTACGGCGTGACCTGTTTTCAGCGTCCTCTATGCGGGTTTCTAGTTCCTGGATTATACGCGCCATGTTGCTTGTGTCAGCCTGCATCTTTTCAATGTCGTTTCGAAGGGGAAGTAGTGCTTGGTAGTGTGTTTCCAGGTCGGCCAGGTCGGCTATTAGTTGGGTTTGGCCTGCGGTTAGTTTCTGGAGTTCCGCGAGTACTGCACTGCTGTCGTTAGGACCAGGGTTAGTTTCGATATCTCCTGATAACAATAGCAAAGAATGAACAACAGTGACACACTCGGCGGCAATGGCAACACAGCACTGTGGGCTCGGGAACTGCACCAGAATATAATTGCTTGATCTTTTGGCAAATAAGGTATATGATTTACTAACCTCCATCGCAAAGATCAGCGGATTAGATGGCTGCGCTGAGGTGCAGTCACCGAGCCCACAGAACGGTGCCGGTGGCGGGGGTGCTTTTATATGGGGGGAAGCTGTTGATGTCCGTGATGATTCGGCCGTCCAAGATTCCTTCGGCGCCGGCAGCCACTGTTCCTCTGTTGTGGCAGCAGTCATCCGGGGCGGGCAGCTGACGAGCGGCAAGCGGTAGCGTCCCGGCTCGTCACTGGAGCATGGTGGTGCGCAGTCAAACGACGCACCCGAAAGAAGGCTTGCCAAGGTCGGCAACAGTAGGCTGACGAACAGCTGGTTGATCGTCTGCATCGCAAAGATCAGCGGATTAGATGGCTGCGCTGAGGTGCAGTCACCGAGCCCACAGAACGGTGCCGGTGGCGGGGGTGCTTTTATATGGGGGGAAGCTGTTGATGTCCGTGATGATGCGGCCGTCCAAGATTCCTTCGGCGCCGGCAGCCACTGTTCCTCTGTTGTGGCAGCAGTCAGCCGGGGCGGGCAGCTGACGAGCGGCAAGCGGTAGCGTCCCGGCTCGTCACTGGAGCATGGTGGTGCGCAGTCAAACGACGCACCCGAAAGAAGGCTTGCCAAGGTCGGCAACAGTAGGCTGACGAACAGATGGTTGATCGTCTGCATCGCAAAGATCAGCGGATTAGATGGCTGCGCTGAGGTGCAGTCACCGAGCCCACAGAACGGTGCTGGTGGCGGGGGTGCTTTTATATGGGGGGAAGCTGTTGATGTCCGTGATGATGCGGCCGTCCAAGATTCCTTCGGCGCCGGCAGCCACTGTTCCTCTGTTGTGGCAGCAGTCATCCGGGGCGGGCAGCTGACGAGCGGCAAGCGGTAGCGTCCCGGCTCGTCACTGGAGCATGGTGGTGCGCAGTCAAACGACGCACCCGAAAGAAGGCTTGCCAAGGTCGGCAAAAGTAGGCTGACGAACAGATGGTTGATCGTCTGCATCGCAAAGATCAGCGGATTAGATGGCTGCGCTGAGGTGCAGTCACCGAGCCCACCTCGGTTTCTCGTTATGTAAGTCATTGCGCCGGACAGCTTCTCCTGGACGGGGGCGCACTCTTTGTTGCCAAGGGCTCTTGTGGTAAAGCGCGTACTCAGTGCGTCGCGTAAGTTGAGTTCCTGACCATATAGTCATTTACTAGAATGCTCTTCAAGATTGCAGTGACGTAGACACTTCTCGTGCCAGTACTATCATAAGTACTTTTGGCTGCAGTTAAGGTCCTGTATACCGCTATAGAATTGCTCTAAAGGCCAATGCTTTTTTTGCGTAGCAAAAAGTAATTAAAAAAGAAGTCTGTATACTGTATTGTTTATTGAATGTGGGGTACTGTATTTATAGTTGGTGTGAGCATAGCAGAGCCCTGGCATTGTGTAATGTATAGGCTGTGAATTTGCCGCGACTTTTCACACCATCATGTTTCAGCAGTGATGGGTAGCACCGCGCTCAAATAGTGCATATAATTTGACTAGTGCCTCAGCCATCGGAAGGAATGCATACATATCTGTTACATGTTTCTTTGGTGTGTGGCAGTAATATATGCGGTTTAACGTCCTGATGCGGCACTGAGGCAATGGGGACGCCGTAGTGGACAGCACCATCTCAATGTAGGCGACCTGGGGCCCACTTGCGAGCACTGTCATCGCATATTACAGAGACGTTTTTGTATTTAACCTTCATCGAATTGCTTCCGCTGCAGCCGGCAATCGTACCCGTGAACTTGTGCTAAGCGACCGAACACCACTGCCACCAAAGCCCTGCTACCTTTTGAAACGTGTTCCCTTCGCTGAACTTTTTTGTAGAGGGACAGACAGACAGACAGAAAGACAGACAATAAGTATGGTGGAGCTGCCATAAAAAAACGTAAACCAATAAGCTCCTGAGCAGCATTGGGCTCGGTCTGTACTTGGGAGGGAGACAGACAGACAGAAAAACTTTATTGAGCAAGGGAGTTTTAGATCCAGCTGGCTCCCTGGGCCACTGCACGGTCCCGCACTGCATCAAGTAGGTCAAGCCGGGACATGACGTCGGCAGCCCGAGTCACCGGGGTCTACAGACATGAGCAGGACCTCCCAGTCCTCCCAGCTCGAGATGGCATGCTGTCTCCGCGGGGGAGGGTCAGCAAGGCAGCCGAAAAGGATATGGGAGAGTGTGGCGGGGGGGTCACCGCATTGGGAGCATGCAGAGGATGTGTCGCAATAGTGGTATAAAAGCTGAGGGGATGACAGAGAGCGGGTCTGGAGGCGTCTGAAGAGGATCTGTTGGGAGTGCGTAGGAGAGGGGTGGGGAGGGGGGTAAGTCCGACGGTCCAAACGGGGTATTTGCGTGAGCTCCGCAAAGGTGTGCGCCCGCTCCCTCGAGAATCCTGGATCGAGACTGTCCTGAGCCCGGCAAATCAAACCTCGGGCCAATTTATCGGCAGCCTCGTTTCCAGGGTTCCCAGAGTAAGCCGGCACCCACTGAAGCTCTACCCTGCGCGGAAAATTTTGGGTAGGGGCGTTCAACAATTGCCGGGCAGGGGCGTGAATCCTGCCCCTGACAAAGTTGGACAGAGCCGTTTTGGAGTCGCTGAAGATGTATTGGGCGTCCGAATGTGCAAGGGCTAGGGCGATGGCGGTCTCCTGTACCTCCTCAGGCGTAGAGCCCGAGGGAAGACGGTGAGTTAGGGGGTCAGGAAGGCTTGGATTGTAGGCAACTGCTAACGCTTCATGCGCTGTACATGCGGCATCTACCCAAACGGCATCGTGGGCTTGCCCATAATACTTATGGAGGGCATTAGCGCGAGCTACGCGGCGCGGAATGTGAGATTGGGGATGGACTTTCGAGGAAGTGGTTTCACAACGAGAGGTGTATGGATGTGTCGAGGGATGGTTATAAGGATTGACTGGTTAGCGGGTATGTTGATGCGAAGGGAAGAGAGTATATGGCGGCCAGTTGCGCTCGTGGCAAGTCTAAGGTACTGTGTCTGAAGGTGCGCGTGAAATAGTTCCTGAATGGTGTTATGCGTGCCTAGTGCAATAAGGTTGGCTGCGCTAGTGCTACGAGGTAGGTTTAGGGCTGCCTTAATCGCAAGGCGGATCATTGCGTTCACGCGTTCGGTTTCCGTGCGGTTCAATTTGAGATATGATGTTGCGTATAGAATGCGGCTAAGCGTAAATGCGTGCGATACTTTCATGTTGTCCGCTTCGTCTAAACCCTTGTTAAGGGAGGACACTCGGCGTAGAAGGTGCAACACGGATTGCGTGGAGGCCTTGAGTCTTTTAATGGTGTGTTCATTTCGTCCAGAATCCTGCAAGTGGAGGCCAAGAATGCGGAGGGCGGGTGTGATGGGGACAGGGGATCCTTTTAAATTGATTTGGATGGGCGAGTTAGCGGCAGATTTTGGCCTAATTAGGAAGAGCGTGGACTTAGATGGGGAACATTCGAGCCCGATGGATGACGCGTGAGAGGAGATGGTGTCTGCTGGTAACTGAAGAGTTTCCTCAATTTTCCCGTCAGAGCCATGAGTGGTAATTGTAATAATATCATCAGCGTACTGCGTATGCTTTAGGTGTGGGATTAGAGCCAGTTTGTGAGCTAGGGAAATGAGAGCAACGTTAAAGAAAAGGGGAGAAAGGACCTCCCCTTGAGGGGTTCCGAGCTCTCCGAGTGTATAAGGGTATGTGGTAATCTGATCTATGTGCAGGGAGGCAGTGCGGCCCGGGAGAAACGCGCGAGCTTAGTTGCAGGTTTTAAGGCTTACCTGTAGAGCCTGCAGTTTCCGTAAGATGGCATCGTGTCGAATTCTGTGAAATGCCTTGGTGAGGTCAACTGCCAGGATAGCTTTATTGTGGTGGGGGATGGTATCATCAAGCACGTCATGCGTAATTTGAAGTAGGGCGTCATGCGCAGATAGATGCGCCCGAAAGCAGAGCATACTGTGGGGGGTAAAGGTGGTTGTCTTTCATGTACGTTGTTAGCCGGGCAAGAATTATGTGCTCGAAGACCTTGCCTAGAGAGGATGTAAGAGAAATGGGGCGGATGTTTTCTAGGGTGATAGGCTTGTGGGGTTTTGGAATAAAAAATAATTTTTCCATGCTTTAACGAGGCAGGGAGAGTACCAGCCTCCAGACATTCGTTAAAGTAGTTGACTAAGTCAGAGATGGAAGCATATTCAAGATTTCTGATAGCTGCATTGGTAATTTGATCATCTCCGGGAGCGGTATTCCGTAATCTCAATATGGCGGCGCGAAATTCTGATTCTATATTAAAGGCGTCAAGCTCGGGCTGGGGTGGGCCCGCATAATCAGGATACTTGCAAGGGAGACCGGGGGTTGTATAGGTGCATTTCACCTGGGCGAGGAAGGCGTCGGTGTTCTGTCGATGGTTGTGAGCGACACGGCGTATCTAAGGCTCGCCTGAAATTTGGATTGCGTGGGGTCTAGCATGTGCCGTAACAGATGCCAAGCGTGGGTTACGGAGAGATTACTGTGGAGACCGTCACAAACCTGAGCCCAGTTAGCTTTGTAAAGAGTGGCACTACATTGTACTATTTGGGATAGAATCTGGGCAAGTTTGAGTTTTAGTCTCCTATTGTGCTTCTGTCTTCCACCTTTGCGTTATGTTGTCCTGTGCTTGGAGGAGGTGGGCGAGCTTGCTGTCAATAACAGGGGTGTCTGGGGTAGAGTCGAGCGTTTGAGTGTGTTAGTGAATGTCTTTTTGCATCTGAATAATCCAGGCGTCTAGGTCGAGAGGGGCCTGTGTTGGCTGCGCTTGTCTAAATTTGCGGAGCACGTTCCAATTAGTGTGCTTAACGTTAAATTTGCGCTGAGATCGGCGATAGTTTAGCGTTGTTCGAATTAGGTGATGATCGCTGCCTAGTGTAGAAAGCATCCTTTCCCAGTGCAGGTGGTCCAAGTTTCTACCAAGCGTGAGGTCTGGGCTAGTATCGGCAGTAACACTGTTACTAATCCGCGTAGGTAAGCTGAAATCATTAAAGATGGTCAGGCGGAGCGCCAGCGTCTCATTGTATAAAACTGTGCCTCTGTGGTTGGTGCGCCGATAGCCCCAGTCCACGTGTGCGCAATTAAAATCTCCGGCAATAAGTAGGGGGTTTGATCCGGCCAGCTGGGTTGCGGATTTGAGAAGTGAGAGGAGTAAGTTAGTTGGCTGACGTGGGGGAAGGTAGCAGCTAAGAAAGAACAGGCTTGATTTTGCAGGAGTGGGCGTTAAGACTTCAATAAGGCTGTTAGCGATAGGGGAGGTAATTACGTGCTCCACGCAATGCAAGGATTTACTGGCATATGTGACCACCCTAGGAAGATCAGTGGGGCCTCAGGGGATAAAAGCGTATCCTGGCAGCTGCATGCAAACATTGGCGTCCTGAATGGCGATAATGTCTGGTGGGGATGAAGAACTTGCGATAATTTGCTGCAGAGGATCGCGCTCTCGCCGAAAGCTCCTGCAATTCCAGTGAATAACTTGTAAAGAATTAAGGTCCGTCGGAGTAGCCATGTTGTTGGGTAGTGAGGGGAAGGAGGGGTGTGGAGAGTGGGACTGTGGGAGGATAGCCCGTTGAGAGTCCAGGAGTGAGGCGAGTTAAGCGCTCTTCTACCTTGGTCATGATGCTACATATGACACTATCCATTAGACGGGTAATGGTAGATTCAATCATAAGCTGGCACTGTGCAGTGAGCTGCGCAGTAATGCGCTCTGTGAGCATGGCTTCCAAGTTTTGGGCGAAGGCCTGAAATTTGGCGTCTAGGTGTATTGGTTCGACTGGGCTCTCATCAGGCCTTCTTTTTTTAGGGGGAGGTCGGGCGGGTTGGGTGGGTGAAGGGGAGGGCATGGTGGATGGGGAGATACAGCAGAGGTGGTGGTAGAGAGGGCTGCCCTGAGCTGCTTTGCCTCCTCTCGCAGAGCCTTCACGTCCGGGTCCTGGGAGGTCCTGGTGTTCGTCCCGGCAGCCTTGGAGGCCCATGTTGCAGTAGACGGGAGAGTCGTTTTCAGCGGAGAAAAGTCGTTCTTGTTCGTTTGTAGCGGAGGAACGTCATACTTGTTAGGGGGCATTGCCTTCTGGTGCGATTGGTTGCGTGGTTGGGCGGTGCGATTTCTAGTCATGCACGAGCCGGCACCCGTGAGGTGCTGGCCTCCACAGATAATGCAGGTCGGGATGCAGGAGGGCACATCTTGCGGTTCATGCTTGTCTCCGGACCGCGGGTAGAGACCATTCTTTAGGTGCGGGCACACGTCATACCTATGGCCCGGATGACGACAATTCGTGCACGCGTCTGGACTTCCCTTGTACGGCGTGCATCTGTACACTACACACATGTAGCGCATGGTATGGGGGACTGGTCCGTGCGCATTGGTGATCAGTACGGAATGAGTCCTACCCATTCTGCGGGCTGCAATGATATCAGCGTTCGGGCTACGGGTCTGGAGGTTCCGTAGCATCTGCTCCGGCGTCTCCTCCCAGTAGGCTTGGGAGATGACTCCACGCAGAGCAGCTGCCGGCGGTGTAATATAGGCTGCGACAGGGTAAGCGGTCTCTTGGAGGACCACTTCCCTGAGCTGGACGAGGTGAAGGGCGGTTGTCTTGTGCGGGGTAGCGACCGTGAAGGTGTTATTCGTAGGGTGGATTTTCAGGTGAATATCCCCGAGGTCACGGCCAGCAGCGCTGACTTGCAGGGCTTGCAGGAGTGCCTGCGCCATGGTACCTTTCAAAGGGAGGCCTCCTCTTGGTCGGTAAACGACCCGTATAGTGCCGGGAGGAAGTGAAGCAAGTTGTTTGCTTCGGTGTACGACTGCGTGCGTCGCGCGCAGCTGTTCTTGTTGAGGCCTGTATGGAGGCTTGAAAATCGCAGGGGTCGCGGACGCGGACGCCGTAGGCTTAGATGGAACAGACGCTGCTTGATGGGATATGACCAGCGTTTCTGCTCTTGAGATTTCACCCTTGTACGCGCAGAGTATCGGGGTCCCCTCACTGGGACGAAGGTCTTCCCTCTGCGTTTGCACCTCCATGGCTGTTGGGGGGTATGTGTGCTGGCGGTGAGTGAGGAACGCAGCGCACCGGCGAGGCTCGCATCGATGAGGCGAGGCTTAGCGCAGCGGCACAGCAGGCGGAGACGTTTTCACTTGACAGTTCTTGTGAATCATCGGGCACATCCAAAAGATGATAACGGTTAGGGCCCGTGTACCTTCCTGGATCTGTTGAGGGTGTTGATGGGTCCTTGGGAAGATTTAGCTGGGCACAGGAGACAGAAATTGGCGGAGTCGCTGCGAGACGCGTCCGCTCACTCGGGCCCCTAGCGGCGATCTTGTAGCGGGAGCTACACTAGGCTACCAGTCGAGCATTTCGCGGTACATGCGAGAAGAAAGTTGTGCGCTCGCGCCGTTACCATGGCAACCGCAGAGGAGCAGTGGATGCGCCGCGCGCTTTCCGGTACATGGGAGAGGCCAGTTGTGCGCTTGCGCCGTTACCATGGCAACCAGAGAGGTGCTGTGGGTACGCCCCGCGCTTCGTCGCCGCCGTCTCCGCGGTCATGCGCCCGCTCTACCGTCGAAGATGAATGTGACGTCACGCGGATGAGCAGTTGTGCGCATGCACCGATACTATCGTATCCAGAGAGACCCCACAGCTGCGCCGCGTTCGTCGCCACCGCCTCGCCGCACGCCGCTCTGTGACCCGAATCGCGCATCGTCGCATTGCGTATAAAAGGAGGAGAAGTAATCTGTGGCTGTATCGCAACGCTTGATATGGATGCACAGGAGAAGAGTCCAGCCGCTGCTAAACGACGGTATGGACCCGAAAAGATTAACTCTTCCGATCCTGAGTTTGTCGCATGGCAGTTATCCACTCAAAAAACAGAGAATGAGCGTCAGAAGGCGAAGAGAGCAGCGGAGACGCCCGAACACAGGGCGAAGATAGCAGCGGAGACGCCCGAACAGAGAGAGGAACGCCTTGCCAAACGGAGACACCAGACTGCCGAGCGTAATAGACGCCGCATAGCCGCCGAGATGGAGCTTATGGAGGGAGTCAATCAACGGGAACCAACCGAAGAGGATGTGAAGGCTCGTGCTGTGACTGATCACACCATTCGAGTTTCCGAAAGTGCATCTGCGACCCGGACATTTGAAGCAGACTTTGTGAACAATCTATTTGGAACCATTTGTAGTGTGTGCGACAGAATGTGGCACAAAAAGGACTTTACACCAGTGAGTAATCCAATGTATGACACTTTGCGTCTATTCGCAGCGGCAGTTACGCAATTCTGCTTTTATGTAGGTCACTGCCGGCGTCTGCTAAGAAGTGGCGTACTCTTTGTCGAGAAGAGTTCTTGTAGCAAGGTGGCGCTGCGAGCAGCCGAGGAGAGCGGACGCACTTCACATGCGCTCTGCAGTTTTCGGGACTTTTGACCCGGTTAACTCGCCTGGACTGCCAAAAGTTTGGTGGGAGGTGACGCCGAAAGCGAAGCGGGCCACGAGGACACCTCTTTCATGCCGATGGGTCCAATATTTTTAGATTTAAACGGTTTTTAAGATCTCCCACGTGGCCGACCGAAGCTAGGCCTATTAGGCCTAACACAGTAGCGGGGATCTGCGGCCCTCCCGGCCTCGGCCATCGGTAGAGGCGACGGAGCGATGACCCATGCACTAAATCCCAGCGTAGAACGCGCACCGCTAAAAGACCGGACGAATTTTATGGCGGAAACCCAAGAAAATATGGACGAAGACTATCAAGACGCTACCGGGGAGACCCTCACCCACGGACCAGCGACAGCCTTTCAAGCCCTAAAAAGTAGGACCCCAGCGACAACAACGCTACAGGCAAGTCAGAACAACGTTTTGGACGCGGACTGGGAGATAGCCATGTCCAAGCGGCAAAAGAAACGCCAACGTGGAAGCCAAGCAGGAGATTTGGCGGGAAAAGCGCTAGGGAACGAAAATTCCCTAGGCGCGGCGAAGAGCACAGGTGGCACGCCAGCTGCACCTAAACAAGGAGAGGGGGAAGGAGCGCCGAGGAGAAGGCTGCCTCCGCTTCCCAGGGATGATTTAAAAGTAGTCCTTCGGCCGAAAGGACTGGCAGTGAAGAACCTGCAGACGCACCAAGTGGCGCGGGCGGTGGTCGCGGCTACCGGACACGGATGCAAGGCAGAAGATCTCATCATCCGACTGCGCACCGGCTCGAATATTATAATAATCAGTACCGATAACGAAAGCGCTGCTCAACAAATCAGGCGCATCACGCAACTGAAGTTTGGAGAGCATAGCTACGGAATCAACGCACAGGTGGCGGCGCCGGAGGGAACACTGCGCGGGGTCATCCACGGAGTGGACCCGGGGACCCCGGCCGAAGAACTCAAGGCGAATTTACTAAACCGCACACAAGGGGTGAAGGTCCTGGCGGCAAGGATGCTAGGCCGATCGAGCACAGGCGTCATCACCTTTGGTGGCCCCATCCTCCCCAAGCAAGTCTTGTACTACGGGGGAGAGATGTGGTGCTACCCCTATAGGCCGACGCGGCAAATATGCTACGTTTGTTGCCAACACGGACATCGATCGGACGTCTGTCCGAACCCGGGAATCAAGGCATGCAGACAATGCGGCCAGAAAGATCCGTAATGACGACATCAATATACACCCAAGTGCCTGCTATGCGGGGGCTTCCACGCGGCGGGCACGAAGGACTGTGCACAACGACTGAAGCCAATCAACGAACTGCGATGGGGACCCCAGAGCCAGCAGCGACGCGGCCGCAGCCGAAGCAGAGGCGGGGCACGGAGACCGCGCTGGTTCCGGAACGAGGACCAGGAGCGGCAAGGTGACTACCGGACCGAATCCAGGAGTCGCAGCCGGGGGCGCAGCAGCAGCCAGGGCCAGGGCCGGAGCCGGGAGCGGGAGTGGGACGAGTCCTACCCACACCTGGGCGGCCAGCAGTCCTAGGTGAAGCCCTAGCAACAACAGAAAAAGAGCGGCGGAGTCAAGGTGAGCTGGGGAGCCGGCCCTCCCAAGACGCTTTTTGCTCCGCACAACAACAGCACAAACACACAAACAGAAAATGGAAAAAGGCTTACTGCCAAAATTAATAACATCAGGAAGGAACAAGAGCAGACCCGAGAGGAAAACGACAGCTTAAGAAACAAATAAGCGAATTAATAGCGGAAATGCAAGAGATGCGAAAGGCAGGCTGCTCCCCTGTCAGGGCACCCTCACCCCCACAACAGAGTGTAGCAAGTTTAAAAACTAATGAAAGAGGAAACTCAACAATAGACGATCTAAAGACATTCATGCAGCAGCAAATGCAGCAGATGCATCAGCAGATACAGCAACTAAATCAAAAGATGGCCCTGCAAGATCAAAGCTTCCGCAACTATGTAAAGAGTCAAAACACACAGAAAACAGTAAATGACGCTAGGGACCGCCTCTACAATGAGCGCAGGTTTGGATCAGAATCCCAGGGAACAAACAACAGTACCAATACGATAACATGGCAGGACAACAACTAGAGATATGGCAGTGGAATTGCCGGAGCTACAGGCGTAAGCAAGGGCTCTTACAGCAATCCATTAACACTAGAGGAAACCCACCAGATCTAATACTTCTACAAGAGACAAATTGCACCCCAACCCTAAAAGGATACTCATGTCAGGAGAACGGAAGAACAGCAACTCTCATTAGCAACAAAATCACAACCATAGCTCATAAGGAGTTTGAAGACACACAGCTATAACACATAATAACTGAAGTGATTCCCAAGAGAAAAAGAAAAGCTAAAAGCACTTTTATAGTAAATTTGTACAGCCCACCTAAAAATAAAGGAGACTTCATTAAGCTTTTTGCGGAAGCAAAGAAGCTTGCAGGGCAGAATACCCTAATAATAGCAGGGGATTTTAATGCGAAAAGCCCACAATGGGCAGCAGGATCGAAGATAAAAAGGGGCGCGGCATCTGCACAGCAGCGGAAAACGTAGGCTGCGAGTTACTCACAGATTAAAGTCAGCCTACTATACAGGGTAATAGCGTAAGCGTGGACACATGTCCCGACCTAACCTTTGTCAGGGGCGCTAAGCAAGTCGAATGGGAGAACCTGCAAGAAAATCTTGGCCGCGAGCACTACATCTTTAGGGTCAGCACAGAGGCAGAAAGGATCAAAAGGAAGATCGGCAAGGCAAACCTAACTGACTGGGATGCCTTCCGCACCTACTGCAAACAACTTAAGGACGACATAACTTCGGCAGAAGATAGGAGCCAACAGCTTAGACAAATCAGGGATCTCTACACTAAAGAAGTGGATCGAACAGAACAAGCACCAGAAGTGGACAAGCGACTCCTCAGGCTCTGGGAGGCAAGACGAGGCCTGAGCAAGCGGTGGAACGCCAAAAGCTAAACAGAAAGCTAAAGAAGAAGATTGCCGAAATCAACAGGCAAGCAGAGGAATATGCAACGCAGCTGGCAAGACAAGGGTGGCAGCAGTTTAGTACCTCGCTGATTGGCACCCTCAGCACGGCTAGAACGTGGCAGATCCTCAGAACACTCATGGATCCGAGCAAAAGCGAGGCGGAAAGCAGCAAATCCATCCAAAGGCTAATTCATCAGTACGAAGGTACAGAAGAACAGCTGCTCCAGGTAGTACGAGAGAAATGCTACGGGAAGGACTAGGTAGACGGCTACCAAGGCGACTGCCAGGGCGTAGAAACCCCAACCACGGACAGACCCATCACAAGAGAAGAGGTCGTCGAGGCCATAAGGGCAACAATGAAAAATACGGCAGCAGGGGCGGACAAGATTCATAACTCGTTAATCCGAAATTTAAGCGACGAAGCAGTCAGCCAACTCACCCGATACCTAAACAAACAATGGGAAAAAGGGACGGTCCCAGCGGAGTGGAAACACGCCGTAGTCGTCATGATCCCCAAGCCCGGCAGAAACTCCAAATTGAAAACCTCAGACCGATCTCGCTAACATCATGCCTAGGCAAGCTGTACGAGAGAATAGTTACCCGACGAATACAAACGCATCTAGAAGACGGAGAATGATACCCCAACACCATGTTCGGATTCAGGGCGAATTTATCAACCCAAGACATCTTGCTACAACTAAAAGAAGAGGTACTCGAAACAATGCCAAAGAACAGGGAGAACGTTGTCATGGCCATCGATATTAAAGGGGCCTTTGACAACGTATCCCATGCCGCCATTATGGAAGGACTCAACACCACCAACTGCGGGAAGATCCATGACTACGTTAGAAGCTTCCTCACGGACAGAACAGCGACGGTAGACCTAGGAGACCTGCGGAGTGACACCTTTCAAACGCCATGCAAGGGCACTCCGCAAGGCTCAGTAATCTCGCCAATACCTTTTAACATAGCGATGGTCAACCTCGCCAAGAAACTCAGCCAAGTCCAGGGGATTAGTCATGCAATGTACGCAGACGATATCACTATCTGGACCACCCAAGGCTCACTGGGGGAGAAGCAGGAGGCGCTACAAGAGGCTGCCACCTGCATTGAAGAATACACAAAACAAAGAGGACTTAAATGCTCCACGGAAAAATCTGAGCTACTCAGAGTGGGTAGGCACCCTACGGATGCTCCGCTCGAAATAAAACTAGAGGGCCAGAACATCCCGGAACAAAAGATGATCAGAATCCTCGGCATGTGGCTGCAAGGAAGCCGGAAATGCAGTCATACACTCAGCCTGCTAAGCCAAGCGGCAGGACAAGTAGGCCGGATGATCAGCAGAGTAACGCACAAGAGATATGGCATGAAGGAGGAGGACACACTCAGGCTAGTCAACAGCCTAGTGGTCAGCCGGGTAACATATTCATTACCGTACCATGTGACTATCAAAGCAGAGAAGGCGCAAGCGGAGACAATACTCCGGAAGGCATACGAAACAGCTCATCTCCCAAGAAATACATCCAACGACAAGCTCATGCAACTCGGAATCAGCAACACCTTCGAAGAATTAAGAGAATGCCAGCTCAAGGCACAAATTCGAAGACTCAGCAACACAACGACTGAAAGGGCGCTCCGGACAAAGCTAGGTCGAGAAATAGAAAAGCCACAAAATAGCAGGGCCGCAATACCAGACCCGCTAAGAAAGAAGCTATGCATACAACCTATCCCCCGAAACATGGATCCAAACCGCCATGCTAACAGGAGACAGGTTAGGGCAGAATTTTATGAGAGGAACATGGGGCATCGGGACAACACAATCTACACTGATGCCTCCCTATACCCCCAAACACACAAAAATAGCGCGGTAGCAGTAGTTGTAAATTACCACGGAGAACACATCACAAGCCTCACAGCCGAAGTATCTAACATAACGGAGGCAGTGTCGCCCTGGCAGCGAATGAAGGATATAGGACAGGGAGATCCCTTAACATCTTAACGGATTCACAAGAGGCGTGCCGGAACTATACTAGAGGCAGAATTAGCAGCACGGCACTCAAGATCCTCAGTAGAGCTCTGCTCCCTGAGGGACGACCAATACACAACATAATCTGGATGCTGAGTCACGCAGGGATCAGGGGCAACGAAGGGGCAGACAACTTAGCTCGAGGAATGACCAGCCGAGCAGGAAACTCATTAACACCGGAGGGGCCCAGATTAATTGCGGGGACAGCTATTCGGAATTATTAAACCTATATAAGGGGCTAAGATTCCAATACCACCCACCACATAAGCACTATCCAAGGAGGAAGCCACAGGATGGCGAAGACTGCAAACAGGCTCCTTCCCAAACTTATACATATTAAACAAGATGTTCCCCACACAGTATAGCGCCAACTGTCCGTGGTGCGGAGCAAAACCAACACTATATCATGTCACATGGGAGTGCGGAAGAAATCAAGCATTCCACAAACACAAAACACCAAGTGCGGAGCAGTGGGAGAGCCGGCTCACCAGCTGCGAGCTAGGGGTCCAAAGGGCCCTCATAGCACACGCAAGTGAGGTGGCCCGACTCAGTGGAGCCCTGGACTAGGGGCCCACTCACGGCCATGGAGGACCAAGCCTCAAGACGAAGACTTCGTCCTCTACCGCTGCTACTTCCTAAAGGAACCAATAAAGTTTTTCGTTCATTCATTCTTGTAGCAAAGAGCACATTCACAGCATCGAATGTCCTGTATGCAGGCATAACATTGTTCTAAATAACAACGTTTTTGTTTCCGCAGAACGAAGTTGTGAAGGAACTTCTGATTATATATGTTACATTGTTCTTTCACACTGCTGGGTACTGTATTGATTAGGGCGAAAGCCTTATTTTCCTCACTGAGCGAAAACCCGTCTCTCTCTCTCTCTCTCTCTCTCTCTCTGTGTGTGTGTCTTGTATCCGTCGAGCAGCGCCAGCACTTTGGCCGCCGGTCAAAGCTTATGCGTCGACGCTTCTTCGGTATGCCATCGGCAGCGCCGGCCGCCTGGGACGAGCTCAAAAGTGCTGGCGTGCCTTCTGAGGTAAAAGCAAACGCGCCACGATCAGTAACACTGATCATCACTTCATGATAGACTGCTATGCAGTCGATCCGTGATGTGTACGTACCTTCCGTCACATACGCCTGCCTCCCACCTTCGAAAACAGGTGCCTCGTTTTCGTCAATAATAATAATAGATAGATAAAGAGGAGGATAGAAAGGCAGCGATGTTAACCGGAAAGGAGATCTGGTTGGCTACCCTGCACTGGGGAGTGGGAATTAGGGGACTGAAAGGAGGAAGAGGGAAGAAGAAAAAGGCATAACACACACACACGCACAACGCTGTCACAATTTGTCACTGAATCCAGTCGCTCTCAAGTAGGCAAAGAGTGTCTTGTCTGCCTTGAGGGCAGTCGACTGCTGTGGCCACGGACCGAGGATCTTTTGCTCTTTAAATGGGCGTGGATCGAGGCGGTCCAGGGCACAACACAGTGTATGTCTTCACTCGCAAAATGGAGGGCACTCACAGAGAAGATGAGCGATGGTCTCCTCACAACCACAGCTCTCACAGGCAGGACTGTCGGCCATCCCCATCCGGAAAGCATAGTAGAATATTACTATTAAAAATGATAATAATAATAATCATAATAATAATATTAATAATAATAATAATAATAATAATAATAATAATAATAATAATAATAATAATAATAATAATAATAATAATAATAATAATAATAGGTGTTTGGAGAAAGGAAATGGCGAAGTATCTGTCTCATATATCGTTGGACACCTAAACCGCGCCGTGAGGAAAGGGATAAAGGAGGGAGTGAAACAAGAAAGAGGTGCCGTAGTGGTGGGCTCCGGAATAATTTCGACCAACTGGGCATCTTTAAAGTGCACTTATATCGCACATCACATGGGCGCCTAGCGTTTTGTCTACATGAAAACGCAGCCGCCGCGGTCGGGTTCGAACCCGGGAACTCCGGATCAGTAGCCGAGCGCTCTAACCACTGAGACACCGTGGCGGGTGTCGTCAAAATTCGTGAAAACTCATTGCTGCGTCGACGCTCACCTCAGAACGATCGCGCGCAATTGGCTAAAGCAGACACGAAGAAGAAAACAGGTACTTTTCCGTGATAAAAAATAAAAGAATCTGAAGCGCCTGCAGCGCCCCATGTGCCTCAAGAGCTGTGCTGAAAAGTGTAAAAAGCACGTGTTGCAGTATATGTCGCAATCGTATTCTGTTTTGAAAACAATATTGCTCAGCGCGGAGAATTTAAAGCACTACTCTCTCTCAACATGGCCGCAAGCAGCGCATACCGCGTCATCCGATCTAGTGCGTCCAGAAATATGAGGGCAGCTAAAAACTGTCCCGGACTCGTTCCTGAGCAGTAAGACCGTTGGAAGAAGCTGTGCCGTCAAATACTCCGGGACGACAATCGAAGAGAGCAAATGGAAACCGACCATGAGAAAGGCAAAAAGAAAGCGCTACTTGCGTCGGCCGGGAATCGAACCCGGGTCAGCCGCGTGGCAGGTGAGTTTTCTACCCCTCAACCACCGACGCCAACATTTGCGACACTTTATTGACCATCTATTTAAAGATCAGATCATTATGCAAGTTTCTCTTTATGTAGGTCATTGCGCCGGCCGTCGTCTGCTTACAGGTGGCTGCTGCTCTGGTCAGAGGACCTGTCGTCGTTACGTGCTTACTCACCGCAGCGCCAGAAAAATCTTCCTGGGTGTGTAATTCTTTGTTTAAATGCTTTTCAAACCTCATCATTTGATTCCAAACAATACCTTAAGTAGTTTATGTAGCAGGAGCTTTTTTTTCGTTTTTAAAGTCTTTGTCCTCGAGTCACTACTTCACAAAGCCGTGTACGTCGGCTTGCAGTCGAATGTCAACGTTTCATGTAAAAAATAACGCGCTGCTTTCACTTGGTTCCATGAGTTTTCATTTCTTCATTGTTTATTCACCAAGGCTATACTACCACGACCTCCTAATGGTACCACTATCTGCAACATGTTCCGTAGCCGCTGCTTTTTAGAGCCGTACTTGTTAAGGGGAAGGCTGTAGGCTAACGCTTGTGGGGTTCGTGGTTGTCGTCACCACAAAGCGTCCATCTCGTACGTTACCATCTCGTACACGTAGCCAGCGTAGCGCGCTAGCTTCGTCGCTATCAGAAGTGCAAGTCGATTGTTTTTTTTTTTACTATGTTCTGTATTGCTGTGCTGAATTCTTTATGCGTTTACTGTTGATGTAATTAACCCTCCCGCAATAAGTCCAAACGGAGAGCTGTAGGTACCTTGAATAAATGAATAAATAACTAATAACGAGACGGGGCTTCATTCGAAATCATTGAAACGTCGCACAGATTGCATCTTGAAATGACTGCCTGCATGACATACTGCCCTACTGTAATTAACCCTCCTGCAATAATTCCAATGGAGAGCTGCAGGTACCTTGAATAAATGAATAAATTCTAATAACAAGACGGCGCTTCATTCGAAATCATTGAAACGTCGCACAGATTGCATATTGAAATGACTGCCTGGCATGACATACTGCCCTACTGTAATTAACCCTCCTGCAATAATTCCAATGGAGAGCTGCCGGTACCTTGAACAAATGAATAAATACTAATAACAAGACGGCGCTTCATTCGAAATCATTGAAACGTCGCGCAGATTACATCTTGAAATAGCGGCCTCGCATGACATATTGCCTCACTGCGCAAAGCAGCCGCAGCAAATATGATAATTAAAGCTCCCAACCGCGACATATCGCACATCAGTCGCGATGCAGGAGGGCCACTAATGGAGCCGAAGCGGAGCGTTGTGCTCTGAACACGCCCGTATGCGGCATACAAGATCAGCAACTGCGTGGTGGTTGAAACAGGCCAAATACTATCGGGACGATAATCGCAAACGATGCTCAAGCACGTGAATACAAATTTCTCGCACCACAAAGCAAGCGCTTTAACCCTGCCAAAACTAAAACGTAGTCGTCATACAATCATTCGAGGCAACAGGCTTCAAAACAAATGCAGCAATTGTCAAAGCACAAAACTTCTCAAAAAGCACAACACAAAAATTTCGGTCATCGTAACAAATTTTTCGTATTTTTGGCCAAGAGCTTGTGCCAACAACAGAAATATTCTTACCAGCAACAAAATTCTCGGTATTTTTATGCTGTCCCTTGTTGTAGGGACATAATTACAGAAACATGCTGCAGAAAAATGTTTCATTATAGTTGTACAGGAAAGTACCACACTAGAGAAAAGTCGGTTCGTTAGGATGGAACGACAAAAAATTTGTTGTGTTATTCTGAGCAAGATTCTGTCACTTTTCTTTTGCTGGGAATGTGAGTCACCCAATACTAGAGTGATCATGCGCATTTCCAGGGATGTGACCGCCGTTTATTATATTTAGAACATTTCCGCCCTCAAGTAACGCATTTGAAAGCCCTCATCTTTGCTTCACGTATGGGGACGAAGTTAAATTTTCTGTACAAGCAGGGGACGAATTTCACTGCCACCTATCAGTTCTCACTACTCCGATGTTCATTCTTTTACAGCTACAGCATTTTATGCTTGGAGTCAGCGTAGCATGCGTAATGAAAATGCCCTAGTCGCTCGCTTCTTAATCAAAGGCGTGTAGTGTCAGTTATTCAAAAATGTCGAAATCATTTAAGAAAGTATTCTGTAAACATTTTACGAAACCGTACTCACGATTCCCTTTCGCGCAAGTACGGTTTCGGAAAATGTTTACTGAACGAAAAATCTAAAAAAAATCAATGTGGATTAGATCAGCTAATCCGGGATATACACAGTGAAAGCTGTCGGCGTCCATTGTGTCATTGGCGTCGGCGTTGACAACGTTCTAGACTCCAGTTATTTTGAGGGAAGGAGGGGCGCTTAACTGGCTCCCTCGTGCACCGGACTCCTCAGTCGCGCTTTGAGGTACAGGGCGATGGTGGTGAGAGAGGGAGATGTGGGCTGCATGCATTAGCGCTGGCAACGTTGTGGCAGACACACAGCACTGCACCATTAGCTGCCACCTGCCAGAGTGGCAAGGTGGCGCGCTCCTTATCCAGAGTGCAGAACGCAATCAAAGCAGGTTTTTGCAGTTTGACACCAAGGCCACGTATGTTAAAGCGAGATTCAGGTGTCCACTGACAAAGGCAGCCAGATGTGCGCCTTCCTTTTCGTGAAAACGAACGGCCTCTGCAACGTTGTGGTGGTGGTGGTGAAAATATTTATTGTGTAATCATTTATAGAGAGGGGTATTGGGGTCGTTACCTGAAGGGTCACGCGTTGTCAACGCCAATGAAGCCAGTGAACGCTGGCTTGTTTTGTTTTGAAGAAACGAAATGGCACAGTAATGTCTCAAACATCTCGGTGCAAACCCAACTGCGCCGTAAGGGAAGCGACACTCGCTGCGGTGGCTCAGTGGTTAGGATGCTCGGCTACTTATCTGGAGTACCCGGGTTTGAACCCGACTGCGGCAGCCGCGTTTCGATGGAGGCGAAACGCTAATGCGGCCGTGTGCTGTGCAATGTCGTCGAAATAAATCCGGAGCCCTCCACTACGGCACCTCTTACTTTCTTATCTTAATCCCTCCTTTATCCTTTCCCTTACGGTGTGGTTCAGGTGTCCACCGAGATGTCAGACAGATACTGCGCCATTTCCTTTCCCCCAAAACCAATTTCCACTTTCAAGGGAACTGATAAAGGAGGGAGGGAAAGAGGTAAAGAAGAAAGAGGAAGTTGAAAATTGAAAATTGGTCTGAGAAAAGGCGCGGCGCGGCGCGGCGGAGTGGGGTAACACCTGTGGAACGACGCAGCTGGTTGCCATACATACGGCGCGTGCGCAGTTGTGGCCTCGGACAGGCACTGCGAAATCCACTTCTACTAGCCTAGCGTAGATTTCGCGACAAAGTAATTTCAAAATTTCTTACAAAGATAGCAAAGGATATGCTAGTAGCTGGCTAATAAAAAGTGTTTTTTACTTGTTAATTGGTTTTATCGGAAAGGAAATGGCGCAGTATCTGTCTCATATATCAGCGGACACCTGAACCGCGCCGTAAGGGGAGGGATAAAAGAGGGACCGAAAGAAGAAAGGTAGAAAGGGATGCCGTAGTAGAGGGCTCCGGAATAATTTCGACCACCTGGGGATCTTTAACGTGCACTGACATCGCACAGCACACGGGCGCCTTAGCGCTTTTCCCCCATAAAAACGCAGCCGCCGCGATCGGGTTCGAAACCGGGAACTCCGGATCAGTAGTCGAGCGCCCTAACCACTGAGCCGCAGCGGCGGGTTAAGAAAAACTGAAAATTGGTTTTTCCGGAAAGGAAATGGCGCAGTATGTCTGACACATCGGCGGACACCTGCACGCATAGAGTTTCTTACTATTACCTAGAGGGAAAACTGGAGCCCTGTCTTTGGCAGCTTGCATGGAGCTTCCTCGAGACCACATCAGCCACCATGGGCGCTCCAAACATCATGGGACGAACAGCTACCGACTGCAGAACCACAACTTTTGTCAAAAAATAATGCAAAAATAAATGTTGTTTGATGATCAAGAATGCCCTAACATTCAATAGCATGTCTATAAATTGGAACAAACGAGCAGAAAAGCATGTAAATGTAAAGTTTGCCCAAAATAAGATCACCTGCTCTCCTATTGGCCAAGTATTGCACACCACAAATCCAATATTTCGTACTTTAAAGGAGCACTTTTAAGAAGAAATATGTTTAAAATAAATGTTGCTTAGGCACTTTAAGAGGTTTTTTAATGGCATTTCCGAAAACACAAACCTTTTATTGGCGTCGTGTGCTGTCGCGTTTTCGTTACTATGGCTTTTGCGCACTACGTTCGCGCCAAAGTCGTCTGCGCGCGGGGCGCGCCGTGGACGGAATGGCACATCTCAGTAACGCTACTCTATGTTCCCGCAAAAAATTCACCTGCTCAGCACCAAGTAGCTCACCGGCCAATGATGCTTTCAGCGTCCGTGGCGGCTGAAGTGCAGCGCTGCCAGCATTCTCTCTAGTTAATGGTATGAAACTCTATGCCTCAACCGCGCCGTAAGGGAAGGGGTAAACGAAGGAATGAAAGAAGGAAGGAAGAGGTGCCGTAGTGGAGAATTGCGGAAAAAAATCGAGATCACTGCGGTAACCCGCACTGCAGTAATGCGAAAGCATTGACGCCTCCTCGGCACTCGTCGCCTCTCTTTCTTTCTCTTTGATTCTCTTTGCTCCTCTGTGCCTTTCTTTGCTCCTTTTTGCCTATTGCCGCTATGTGCCTGAGAATTTGTGCAATTCGTCTAATTCCCACCACGCTTGGTTCCAAACTTTCAAATTTGGTGCCGCGTGTTGGCTCCGCCCACATTTCCGGTGACGTGGAACTACTGTTCCTGCGTTTCAAATTTAGCACCACTTTTTCCCCGGCCACACCCACTTTTTTCACATTTTTGACTCTAATTAATTAACTGTTCTTCCGATCGTCATCAATTTTTTTCCCCGCATCCTCATATCATCCTCCTTCGATTCTAACCACTTTTAGACGTTATCTCTCTCTAATTCCCCACCATGGCTGCGTACACGTTTTGATGGCACGAAACCGCCGACATCGCCTAGTAAAGCTCTCGCTTTAATAATTTCGACCGCCTGGGGATCTCTTTAACGTGCACTGACATCGCACAGCCCACGGGCGCCTTAGCGTTTCGCCTCCATCGAAGGGTAGCCGCGAGCTGCCACGGTGGCTCAGTGGTTATGGCGCTCTGCTGCTGACCCAAAAGACGCGGGTTTGATCCTGGCCGCGGTGGTCGAATTTCGATGGAGGCAAAATTCTAGAGGCCCATGTGCTGTGCGATGTCAGTGCACCCCATGGGGTCGAAATTTCCGGAGACCTGGGCTACGGCGTCCCTCATAGCATGAGTCGTTGTGGGACGTTGAACCCTATAAACTAAACTAAACTAAACTAAACTAAACTTAAACGCCGCCGCTGCGTTCTGTCCGAACCCGGGTACTCCGGCTCCATAGCCGAGCGCTCTAAGCACTGAGCCACCGCGGCGGGTGCGCGAGAGTTAAAAAAGAATAAATTGAAAGCTGGTTTTGAGGAAAGTAAATGCAGTAATTTTGACATATTTCGCTGGCACCAATCAGAGCGTGCTCTCCAGCGGTGGGCGGGCTCGTGCTTCGCCAGTAACGGTAACGGTAAGACTGTACAGGGTACGCTGGCGCACCGTCGGTATAGCCACCAACAAACATGTCTGGCACTGTAAGGACTGCCAAAGTAACTAAAAAAAGCGCCACCGTGATAGCAATCGAGGAACAAATGAGCAACAGTACATATTGAAAAAAGGGCTGCTGATTGTGTGAATGAGGGGTAGCACTGAGATGTGCACCTTCTCCTGTTCAGCACTCGTGCTCATGTAAAAAGGCGCTCCTGCGCAAAGCCTCCCCGCTGCACTGTCTCCTCCTCCGATCTCTACGCACGTGGGACCCCATATCGAAACACGAAGTGGCGTGACACATGGTGCCGGATGCCTCTGCTACAAGCGTCATGAGTTTCTCTGAGATGGCAGTAGGACCCATTAGTTATAATTAATTTCTGTCTAAAGTGAACAACGACCGATCGAAAAGGTATATTTTGTCGCTATGTTTCCTCTTGAGCTAGTGGTTGTTGAGGATGGGGCTCCAACCTCATCGCAGGGAACCAGTGTTCGGGATTGGACCTCTCCGAATGCAGGATCGCCAGTTTTGATTCTCATGCTTGTAAAAATGTAGA
This sequence comes from Amblyomma americanum, assembly GCF_052857255.1. Classification (NCBI taxonomy): domain Eukaryota; kingdom Metazoa; phylum Arthropoda; class Arachnida; order Ixodida; family Ixodidae; genus Amblyomma; species Amblyomma americanum. The sequence continues at coordinate 75,679,089 of NC_135500.1, read as the reverse complement.
CAAATTCTACTGTACAGTTTCCCTCCTTAACGGAGTCCAACAACATCATTCGGAGCCGGGGCCTGCGGTGCTGAACGAGTCAGCATACTCAAGGGCCCTTCCATCTCCAACTCTGGTGGCACCGGTGGCGTTGAAGCGCAATCTGGTTGAAGCGCAACACTGGTGGCCTGCGATGAGGTTGTAGCCCCATTTCTAAAATGGTACAGGATACCTCTCTCTTCCTTTCTTCTTTCACTCCCTCCTTTACCCTTCCCTTACGGCGCGGTCCAGGTGTCCAACGATATATGAGACAGATACTGCGCCATTTCCTTTCCCCCCATAACCAATTATTATATATACAGGATACCGAATTATGAATGCGCAGATAAAGACAAAGGATGACAGAACTGGAAGACACGGCAAGGCAACAAAAAGAACAATGCAATTTGGATCCTGCGGATTCTCCGCAAAGAAGCTAATAAAAAATCAGTGCCTAATCCATGTTTTGAAAGATCTCGGAGAGCTTCGAAGAACTGGTCCTAAAGGTTATTCCAGCTGAGAGGCAGGGCAGGTTCGCCGTCGTTCCGAAGGAACTCTTCGCTGAGAAGGAAGATCTTCATATCTACGGCTGGGGAAGAGGCCTAGACGTACAAGAGAGATTTGGCGCTTGTGGACAAAGTGGCCCTTCAAAACCAAAACGGCGAGTTCTGACGTCAAAGGCAGAGGAGTTGAATGGAATTTTTTCTGTGGCCAAAACCGACAAAGCGCTGGTCTTAGCCAATTCTGTCATGCTATGTCTTAACCTGTGCCTTCGAAATTCGGTGCATTGTATTAAGTCAAAAAATGAGGGGGGTTTCCTCTGGTGTGTGGAAGTAAAAGACCCGTACCTGGTCGCTGGTGCCTCCCACGTCCTTTTCCTAGTTTCTCACCTCTTCTTCCTTTCTTCTTTCACTCCCTCCTTTACCCTTCCCTTACGGCGCGGTTCAGGTGTCCAACGATATATGAGACAGATACTGCGCCATTTACTTTCCCCAAAAACCAATGATTGTTATTATAAATCAGCATGCCGGCCGCACCCGCCGCGGTGGCTCAGTGATTAGGGCGCTCGACTACTGATCCGGAGTTCCCGGGTTCGAACCCGACCGCGGCGGCCGCATTTTTATGGAGGAAAAACGCTAAGGCGCCCGTGTGCTGTGCGATGTCAGTGCACGTTAAAGATCCCCAGGTGGTCGAAATTATTCCGGAGCCCTCCACTACGGCACCTCTTCTTCCTTTCTTCTTTCACTCCCTCCTTTACCCTTCCCTTACGGCGCGGTTAAGGTGTCCAACGATATATGAAACAGATACTGCGCCATTTCCTTTCACCCCAAAACCAAAACCAATTACATATATTTCGCTGGACACCCGAACAACGCCGTAAGAGAAGGGGCTGTTCGGGTGTCCAGCAACCTGTGAGACAATACTGGGGCTTCTTTCGCCCGCCATGGCGGCTCAGCGGATAAGGCCCTCGCCTACTGAGCTGGAGTGTCCGGGTTTGAACCAGACCGCAGCTGCCGCGTTTCGATGGTGGTGGTGGTTGAAAATTTTTATTGCTCTCAGAAACGTTTATAAAGGAATGCATGACGCGGTCCTTAGGAGTCCAGCCCTTACAAATACAAGGTAGGGTCCCTAGTACGGGACCGCAGGTACGTCGGCCGCTGACCGGGCGCGCTCGACCAAGGCCTTTTTTGGCCCGCAGGTCATAGCAGCCGAACAGGGTCGCCTCTCAGTCATTCCGAGTGGGGAGGTGGAACGCAAACAGGCGCCCGTGTACTGTGCGATGTCAGCAGCCGCGGTGGCTGAGTGGTAATGGCGCTCGGCTGCCGGCCTGAAAGATGCGGGTTCGATCCCAGCCGCGGCGGTCGAATTTCGATGGAGGCGAAGTTCTAGAGGGCCGTGTGCTGTGCGATCTCAGTGCACGTAAAAGAACCCCAGGTGGTCGAAATTCCCGAAGCCCTTCACTGCGGCGCCCCTCATAGCCTGAGTTGCCTTGGGACGTTAAACCCCCAGAAACCATAAAACTGTGCGATGTCAGTGCACGTGAAAGATCCCCAGGTGGTCGAAATTACTCCGGAGAACTCCACTACGGCACGCGCGACGACAATGCGGCGTCAGTGTCCCGGCAGCTGCGAGATTCAATCAGGGCTTGCACGGCGCTTTCTCTCTTCAGAGGTGTGGTTTGTTCTCACGTTTCTCAAGTGATGCGCTCCCGTATGCAGCTGAAACTGTTTCTAATACTTGTAAAAAATAAAAGATGTGTCGGCCGAGAATCGAAGTCAAGCCACCCGCACGGCAGGCAAGTATTCTACCTCTGAACCACCGACGCCTTTTTGTCTTCATTGCCTGAACCACCGACGCCAACGTTGGTGAGGCATACTGCCCGTCTACTAGACATCTTCAGCATACAGTGTACCGTGTTACCGTTAGCATTACCGGAGTACCGGGATTCCGCCCACTGCCAGTGAGCACGCGCTGACTGGTCCCGATGCGGGAGGCGAGCGCGCCGCTGCCGGGCACGTGCCGCTGGCGCTGCTGAGGTGATCTGCGCATGCGCATTGGCGATGGGTGGGCTCCCGGTACTCCTGTAACGCTAACGGTAACCCGGTACACGGCATGCTAAAGGTGTCTATACGTAAGTCTGCCTTTCAATGTAGTTCGTTGCGCCGGCCGGAGTCCGCTATACAGAGGCGCGGTCCTTTGCCGAGAGGAACTTCGGTATTAAGAGTGTACTTACAAAGGGCGCAGATTATATTCCTGGGCATTTAGTTCTTTGCTCGAATACTCCTCAAATTATAACCGCTGTAGTAACTTCTTAAGTACTTAGTGCTAACTCAAGAAGTTCTCGCATTTGTTAATATATGTCCGGAGGAAACTGACGGACTGTACTGAGGCGTTATGCGTAGGAAGGAATGGAATGGAATGGACCGACGGGCGGACATTAATGCTATTTTTAATCTATAAGTTATAAGCTCTATAACTGATTTCTTCGAAGATTCGTGAAATTTCTCCATTCCGCTTCTACACCACCAGTAGTCTAATCTCTTACTCGTCTCTACTGTTGACGTGTTAATTTTCCTTTCACTATTCCTAAAACCCACAATGCCGAAAGCCTCACCATGTCCTTTCTGAAACCTGGATGTAATGCTTTACAGATTACTAGAATATGTTGAATGTTTTTGTTACACTGCTCCAGCATGGTCCACGCATATCATCTCCCTGTTCATGCTTCCTTCTATATTGTCTGGTCCTAAGGCAAGCTGATCTAGCCTCAAATAAATGGGCACTGCCTCTTGACTTATCGTTTTCTTCCAGATTTCTCTCTTTCCAGCAGTGTTCAAGGAATGATTTTTTGTGTTCATTTTTTGTCGCCCCCTCCTGTATCATTTTCGCGGAAAATTGAAAATTGGTTGTTTGGAAAGCAAATGAGCAGTATCTGTCTCACATCTCGGCGGACACCTGAATCGCGCCATAAGGGAAGGGATAAAGGAGGGAGTGAAAGGAGAAAGGAAGAAAGAGGTGTCGTAGTGGAGGGCTCCGGAATAACTTCGACCACCTGGGGATCTTTAACGTGCACTGACATCGCACAGCACACGGGCGCCTTTTGCGTTTCGCCTCCATCGAAACGACGTTCCGATAGAGGCGAAACGCAAAAGGCGCCCGTGTGCTGTCCGACTCACCAGTACGGTTACGAGCGAACGTTCGCCCACGCTAAGTCAAGGGAGCAACTCCGAGGCCGGACGGGACGTGCTGACCGGCGAATGCTCCTACCACTAGGCATCTCCCCTCTGGCCGAAAACGGAGCGCGCCGCGAAACATCTGTACGCGTCGAGTTCCCCATCTCCCCGCGCGCGCGCAGCAATCACGCCGTCCGTGGCAATCGTGTCGCTACGACGCCGGTCGCCCTCCTTTGTCAGTTAAACTAGAAACTACTTGGGACCTATCGCGGGGAGGAAACCAAAGGGGGCGAGTCTCCAGAGCCGAGGACGGCAAACCTGTAGGAAGTGCGGAGAAGCCTGCATAAGTTGTAAGGACGCCTAATTAATGGGACTGAAACGCCACTGTGTCCCCAAAACACTGTGCCCTATAGCCATAATTGGATAAAAATGGAGAAAAAAGCGGTTTTTCCCCGTCAACGGACTCCCTTCCAGCCAATGGCGTCGGCCGATGCTCATGAACCTGCTAGCGCGAAAATGCAGGCATGGACGTAACAATGCTGAGAGGGCACCGTAGCCTCGACATTGCTATGAGGGTTCAATCCCCATTTATCTGCCACAGCATGCATTGCCACGCTAGCAGATTCATCATAATCGGCCGACGCTATTGTCTTCAAGGGGGGCCTCTGACGGAGAAAGGACGCTTTTTTCGTGGCTTGTGTCAGACTATATAGCGCTCATCATCCGCTTTACCAGGATGCGTCATGTGCGCCCATTGGAGACAAATACAGGGGCTTTTAGCTGCTGCAGCGATGGCGTAGAGGTAGAACGTCCGCCTCGCGTGCAAAAGGACCGGGGCTCAAATCCTGCTGCCGCGCAATTCTCCACCGGGCTTCAAAACAAAAATCCGCGTGTTGATGGAATTGCATAACCAGGCCTGGAGTGCGGCCTGATCTCGGTGACCAGAACCGACAACGCACTCTCTCACCAGAGCAGGATTTGGCCACCCTGGTTTAGTACTTGGCCACAACCTTCTATGATCAAACCAATTAACCCTCGGCCCTCAGTCCCGAGCGGCTGCGGAGCAACTGACCGCGGCGGTGGTCAAACCTGTGACGCAGCGGAGGGTGCTAGGAATCTCTGGCTCCGGACAGGCCGCCATTGGAATCTGAACCTGGCAACGTTTAACGCTAGAACTTTATCTAGTGAGGCTAGCCTAGCAGTGCTGTTCGAGGAAGTAGCGGGAATTCAATGGGATGTCACGGGCTTAACGAAGTTAGGAGGACAGGTGAGGCGTATACAGCACTAAAGGACTGACACATACTGTGCTATCGCGGATTAGAGGATAGACGAGAACTAGGTGTGGGATTCCTCATTAATAAGGATACAGCTGGCAACGTAGAGGAGCTCTATAGTATTAACGAGAGGGTAGCAGCTATAGCAATTAGGCTGAATAGGAGGTACAAGCTGAAAGTAGTGCAGGCCTACGCACCCACATCCAGCCATGATGATCAGACCGTTGAAAGTTTCTATGAGGACGTAGAATCGGCAATAAATAAAGTAAAATCGCAGTACACTGTACTGATGGGCGACTTCAATGCGAAGGTGGGCAAGAGCAGGCTGACGACCACGCGGTAGGTGACTATGGGATAGGCTCTAGAAATAGCAGGGGAGAGCTATTAATCGAATTCGCGGATAGAAATAATTTACGGATCATGAATGCCTTCTTCCGCAAACAAGAAAACAGGAAGTGGACCTAGAAGAGCCCCAATGGTGAAACTAAAAATGAAATCGACTTCATACTATGCGCTAAACCTGGCTTCATTCAGGATGTGGCCGTCCTCGGAAAGGTGAGTTGTAGCGACCACAAAATGGTAAGGTCTAGAATTAGCTTAGACTTGAAGAGGGAACGGAAGAAGCTAGTGAAGAAGAAGACCATTAACGAGTTAGCCATAAGAGGGAAAGCACAGGAGTTTAGGATAGCGCTGCAAAACAGATATTCAGCCTTAACTGAGGAAGACGATCTTGATGTTCATTCAATGCACCATAATCTGACATCAATAATTACGGAGTGCGCAGTAGAAGTTGGCGGTAGGACAGTTCGAAAGGATACCGGGAAGCTATATCAGGTGACGAAAGATCTGATTAAGAAGCGCCAAAGCATGGGGGCGTCTAACCCTACCGATAGAATAGAACTAACAGAGCTATCAAAGTTAATAAATAAGCGCAAGGTAGCCGACATAAGGAAGTTTAATATGCAGAGAATCGAGCATGCTCTAAAGAACGGAGGTAGCCTAAAAGCAGTGAAGAGGAAACTAAGCATAGGTAAAAACCAGATGTATGCATTAAGAGACAAGCAGGGCAATGTCATTAGCAATATGGATAAGATAGTTAACGTAGCCGAAGAGCTCTACACAGACCTGTACAGTAGCCAATGTAATCAGAGCGTTAATGAGAAAGACAGCAGTGCACAGCAATGCGTCATCCCGCCAGTAACGAAAGATGAAGTAAAGAAAGCATTAGAAGCAATGAAAAGGGGAAAAACAGCTGGGGAGGATCAGGTAACATCAGATCTGTTGAAGGATGGAGGGGACATCGTGCTAGAAAAACTAGCCGCCCTGTATACGCAATGCCTTCTGACCTTGACTGTACCAGAAGCTTGGAAGAATGCAAACATTATCTTAATTCATAAGAAGGGAGACGCCAAGGACTTGAAAAATTACAGGCCGATCAGCTTACTATCCGTTGCCTACAAAGTAATCGCTAATAGAGTCAGGGCAACGTTGGACTTTAATCAACCAAATGATCAGGCAGGCTTTCGTAAAGGATATTCCACAACAGATCATATTCACACTATCAATCAGGTGATAGAGAAATTCGCAAAATATAACCAACCTCTATATATAGCTTTCATTGATTACGAGAAAGCATTCGACTCAGTGGAAACCTCAGCAGTCATACAGGCATCGCGTAATCAGGGGGTTGAAGAGCCTTATGTCAAAAAACTGGAAGATATATATAGCAACTGCACAGCTACTATAGTGCTCCATAAAGTCAGCAATAAAATTCCAATAAGGAAGGGCGTCAGGCAAGGAGACACGATCTCGCCAATGCTGTTCACCGCATGTTTACAGGAGGTATTTCGAGGCCTGAATTGGGAACAGTTGGGAATAAGAATAAATAGAGAATACCTAAATAATCTGCGATTTGCTGATGACATTGCCTTGCTGAGTCACTCAGGAGGTGAACTGCAAATCATGATCAATGAGTTCGACAGGCAGAGCAGATCGATGGGTCTAAAAATTAACATGCAGAAAACCAAGGTAATGTTCAACAGCCTAGCAAGGGAACAACAGTTCACAATTGGCAGCTAGAGCCTAGAAGATGTGACGGAATACGTCTACTTAGGGCAGGTAGTGACAGCTGATCCTGATCATGAGAGGGAGATAACTAGAAGGATAAGAATGGGGTAGAGCGCATATGGCAAATTCTCGCAGATCATGAGTGGCAGTTTACCAATTTCCCTCAAGAGGAAAGTGTACTTCAGCTTAATCTTACCGGTACTCACCTACGGGGCAGAAACGTGGAGGCTAACGAAAAGAGTTCAGCTCAAGTTAAGGACAACGCAGCGAGCCATGGAAAGAAAAATTATAGGTGTAACGTTAAGAGTCCGGAAGCGGGCAGAGTGGGTGAGGGAACAAACACGGGTTAATGACATCCTAGTCGAAATCAAGAGAAAGAAATGGGCTTGGGCAGGGCATGTAATGCGAAGGCAAGATAACCGCTGGTCCTTAAGAGTAACGGAGTGGATTCCAAGAGAAAGTAAGCGCAGCAGGGGGCGGCAGAAGGTTAGGTGGGCGGATGAGATTAAGAAGTTTGCAGGCAAAGGGTGAATGCAGCTGGCAAAGGATAGGGTTAATTGGAGAGACATGGGAGAGGCCTTTGCCCTGCATTGGGTGTAGTAAGGCTGATGATGATGATGAGGAGGAGGATGATGATGATGGCAGGGGCTTTTCGCCGGCTTGTTGCAATGATGCTGATTCCGACTGCAACCACAGCTAATTCCGCGCAGATGCATTGTACTGCAAAACCCACGAGTGTGGTAGCCCAATGTTTAGGGCACTCGGCTACTGAGCCGGTGTTCCCGGGTTGGAACCCGGGCGCGGCGGCCACGTTTCGATGGAGGAGAAAGCAAAGGCGCCCGTGTGCTGTGCGATGTCAGCGCACGTTAAAGATCCCCAGGCGGGCGGAATTATTCCGGAGCCCTCCACTCCGCCCCTCTTTCTTTATTCTTTCAATCCCACCTTCCTCCCTTCCCTTACGACGCTATTCGGGTCTCCACCGAGAGGCGAAACAATTACTGCGCCATTTCCTTTCCTCAAGAACCAATTTTCACTAAATTAATCTTTGAATTGTCCGGAATAACACGCACTCGGAGCTAATAATCAAGTGCCGTTAAAAAAATTTGAATTTTAAAAAAAATCTTAATAAATAAAAACAAAAGCGCCCAACGTGGGGCTCGAACCCACGACCCTGAGATTAAGAGTCTCATGCTCTACCGACTGAGCTAGCCGGGCGACGAGGATTCGGGGGCTCAAAAGAAGCACGCAAAGAATGGGACCGATGAGCAAAAGGCGGTGGTGGGTTGTGAAAGAGTGGTAGCGCATGTCGTTAAGTGGGAGAAAGTCGGTGGCGTCGCGGCAGCCGGCCTGGCATCTCTGGCGTCCTGAGAAGGTGGGAAGCGGTGCGGAGTGTTGCGTCTCGCGCCTTTTTTTTTACCCTCTCTCACGTTCCGCTCCCACATGTCATTCTGCAGGCCGTCTGCTGCGCTCGACGGCTCGCAGCAAATTGGCGCTGTGCCATCGAACGCAGCAGGAAATGTGAGGCCCTGTCAAGCGAATGCGGAAATAACCAACGAAAGTTGGAGAAGCCGCCAGTAACGGTCTTTTATGGTTCGTACAACTATATGTGAAATAGAACAGGTGAATGGGTGCTGTGTTGTGTATTGTTGTGTCATGTCGTGTAGCGCTGCGTTGCGTTTACTGGCACGTAAACATCTAAGGCTATCATGCGACAAGCTCGAGGTATAGAAAAATTCTTTTGCCCAGAATTCCATTAAAAAATTTTGAAAAACAACGATGGTGTAGAGGGATGGGACGTTCCCTCATTCCAGAGGTTAGTCACAACGCCACCTAATCTGTTTCAATTTAGGAGCCCTGGTGAAGCGAGGAGAACTGAGTCAACGGAACTGTAACCCGGCAAAACGTTATTTATTACTCTGCCTGAAAGTGAAACGAAGGGGTGCGCTGACGGCTGGCTTTTGGAAGAGCTGGTTGTTTGTTTCCTTCAGCTCAAGGCTTCACTCCAACCCGCTCATCTTGCCTCGGCGGTCCGCGCGGTCCGCGGCTGCTTTGGCTGTCCTGTGGTCTGCCTCTCTTCCCGGAGCCCGGCTCTCCTCTCCCTCGTCTTCTTCGTTGCATCCGTCGCGTCTGCCTGGGGTATCCTCTCTCAATAGGGTTCCTTCTCGCCCAACGGCCCTTCCGCCGTCGCTATCGTTGCAGCCAATATAATCCGAAGTCCTCGGCGCGCGGGCGAGCGCCGGTGGCGGTCGGCCTCTTAGTCGGCACGCCGCGCCAAGCGCAAATTTGGCCCGCCTGTCCGACTGCTCCGACGCGACCCAGACGCTGCGTCTGGAGAAACGCATGCGCAGAACGTCCGACACGCCCTCTGTCGTGGATTCGCAAAATAACGCTGCCCATCCAAGGCCGGTCTTGACGTGCGCTTTCGCTCTCTCCTTACGGCCTGAGCAGGCGCCAAGGTACAGTGAACTAGAAGACTTCTAGTTCACTGTAGCCAAGGGGACAATGCATTTTTTTCTCGCTGCTCCACCGCTGATCTCCGCGAGAGGGCGCAGCGAGCCAACCCTTCTTGCGGGGGCGCCGGAGCCGGTTCTGAGCAGCCAGTCGCCACGTGCATGGGCCCATTTTTTCACGTGCTGGTTTTGTCGCTGTGCTTAAACGTGTGAACGAAAGGCTTGCCACGTGAAGTCATCAATATGCCGGTCTCATGCTTCGCTCGCCATCCTGGCAAGGTCACCTTCCCCAGTAAGTTTCTGCGTCGGACTTCTCGTGGATACTCGTCGTCTCACAAACTTGTGAAGTGAAACTTCGCTATAGTGCGGCCGTGGTGTACTGTTGTGTGCCGTTCTGTCAACCGCGGTCCGGAAAGACTCCCGGTGTGTCGTTTCACCAGTTTCCAGTTGACCAGGAACTGTGCACCAAATGGCAAAAAAAATTTCTCGGGAGAATCTCGTTATTAATGACAAATTAACCTCAACTACAGTATGCAGCAAGCATTTCTTGGCGAGTGACTGCGTAAGTGATTCTAAAATAAGAAAACTGGTTCTCGGCGTGGTTCCAACTGTATCTGAAGGGTATCCTTCTTACCTACCATCCAGTGCGAAGAAAGCACGCAGGACCCTAAAGGTCAGAGACATTGCTCCTTCCAGGAAGCCAGCAAAACGAAAGGCAGAGCCGGAAAATTGCGAGCATGCATTGTTAGAGTCGCTGGAAAGTTAAACCAATCAGATGGCTACTGTATGCACGCAATCAACAAACAATGATGAGCAGCGAGCTAGCCGATACCTTTTAATGACAGCGAAGCTTCGTTCACAGGTAGTTTGCTATCGCTCCAAGGTCTCAAAAGCACAGCAGCAACCAGAAGCAGAAAGGAAGGTGGTATCCACACATCGCGACGACAAGCGCTACTCATGTCTTAAAAATATTGCTTCAGACGCTGAAAAGGGGGAGAAAAAGGGTGTCTTCCTGCTTCACCAAATCGACGGATATCAGAAGAAATTCCAGTCTTATATCGAAGAAGTAATCAGAGAGTACGCCATATAGCGATTTCTTCCGCCGAGGGGTTATGATCATGCCCGTGCTACTCTGCTAACGCTGCCACATAAGTGCACACTGCAGCGCTACGTTGTTCCCAACCCAACGTCTTCTGGAATGAGTTACGCCATGAAAGGAAGGTTAATTCGGGAAGCTTCCCTTCTCAGCCACAAACAGCACATGGCTTCATTAATATTCGATGAAGCAGCAATAAAGCCGAAGCGCATATATGATCGGAAGTCCGACGTGGTTTTGGGGATCAGAGACAAGCCAGGAATCGGTGCGCCACGTACCAAGAACGAAACGCTTGCTAACCGAGTACTATGTTTCGTGCTCCACGGAGTGGTCAGATCGTACAAGATACCATGCTCATACTACTTTACAAAGCAACTCAGCGGGAGAGACTTGTATGCGTGGACGAAGGACGTCATCTCTGCAGCTGAGGAATGCGGCTTGTAGTCATTCGTATCGTTACGGATAACTACTCAGCCAACAGAACTTTGTTTAAGCCCATGGGGAACGGTTCGTTGCAACTATAGTGAAGCATCCTCAGGAAGATGAAAGAGTAATTTTTTTAAGCTTCGATCCTTGCCATGCTTTCAAGAATGTCCAGAGCCAATTTTTGGAACGGGAGCTCACAGACGGCACTGGCGTCATCAGTGATGCATTTGTGCAGAAACTGTATGAGCACCAGAGGAAAATGACGGTAAAGTTGGCCAGAAATCTAACACGAAAGCATGCGTATCCGTCAAACCTTGAGAAAATGAACATGCTACGCACCGTGCAGCTGTTTTCGCTCCAAGTCACCGCGGCTCTGGAGCACCTCCAGCAGAACTCGCGAGTCAGCCCCATTCTCTTTGCTTTCAAAGACGCAACATCTACGATCAAGTTCATGAAAGTGATGAAGAAATGGTTCGACATTCATGACACAACATACAAGGGAAGTGACTGCAAAATGCCCAACTCTAAGGAAGACGATGGCCGGCTACTCTGGCTGCAAACAGAGTTTTGCAACTATGTGAAGAATATTCAAGACTGTTCCATCGCCACTGGCGTTGGGAACTTCACAGAGGAAACGTACAGTGCCCTACTTTTCACCACGAAATCCACAGTGGAGGTAACTCAATATCTACTGAGAAGAGACGTCAACTACGTTCTCACTAGAAAGTTCAACAGTGATCCTGTCGAGGCATTGTTCGGAAAATTGCGCTTTATGTGCGGAGGTAACGCCGCGCTGGACGCAAGAACCATTACAGCAGGTCTGGATCACATTGTTAAGAAAAAAGCACTGCCATCGAAAGAAGCCACTAATCAAGGTGAAGACGCTGAAAAAGCGGCCGCCTGTGTTCCCCAAGATGTAGTTGAAGAACTGAAAGCTCCGCAAGCACATCTTCCAGCTCCGCCTGCGTCTGTTGCTTATTCAGGCTTGGTGTACGTAGGCGGCTATATTGCCAAACTTATCAGTGATCTTGGGTGTGACGCTTGCGTTATGCTTGAGACGACGAACAAGACTAGCAGCCCCCTTTACAAACTTCTGCGAGCCCAGAAGAATGGTGAACTTCACTACCCAAAGCCAGAATTTCTAGCACTCTTGGAAATAATTTCGGCGTTTTTTTGAAAAGGCGTTCAAGGATCTTCCACGATCAAATATTCTTGAAGCCTTGCAACTAATCGTTGAGCCACATCTTGAAGATTATACCCTCCTATGCTGCCCGGAAGGTGTTGACAGGAGCCACGCCAAACGCTTAGCGCATCTGATCTCTGAAAAATTTCTCCGAATTCTTCTCGTCAATTACACAAAGAAATTGACAGGCCAAAATGACAAGCCATCTGGGTTTATCCACAAACCAACGCTAAAGCATTTCAGGCTCTAAACGACATCACTCGGAACTGTCAGTCACACGACAATGTTGTATAATTCATTACAAGCAGTTCTTGTTATTGCTGTAAGTTCTTTCAAGTATGGGAAACGTTGTCAGAGTTTCAAAGAGCAAATCATCTATGTTATCTATTGTGTTTCGTGCAGTGCGAACAGATTGAACAGATGCGTTTTAACGCATTGGAGCGGCAAATGCTATTATTGTCAGAATACATTTTGAAGCACCGAAAGACACTGTGCCGGCCTTTGAGATGAAAATAAATGATTCCTAACCCTGGTTGTTACTGAACTACCTTGCTTCACTTTTATTCGAGCCAGTCCTAAATGATCCAGCCGAGCTATGCGCCATCATTGCATGCCAACTTCAATGTTTTGAGATCCATCTACTACTTCCCTGCTTTGCATGCATATATAGCGATGGCTCCATAATACACGGTTGCCAGGTTCTTGTTCAACGCTGGGAGCAGCCGTTCAGTAACAGGCGCAAGGTGTCAGAACCAGCGCGCGCTGAGGCTGCCTCCAGCGAACATTTCAGCGGCTCTCTTCGAGCGGAAAGGGTTAATGTCAGTGGAAAAATTTTCAGAGTACCGCATTCGTTTGCCCCTCGCCGCCGACGCGTTCAATGGCCCTACCGTACCACGTGACTTTGGGGTGCCATATACCTACCAAGCGCCGGGCGGGCCGGCTGAGTTAGAGCGCAGGCAGCGCAGGTTTCTTGTGTTCCGATTGTCGCCCTCGCGTTTGACTGCAAGGAAATCATGCCTGGCTGCTGTTGCGCCTTCGAATGCAGCAAACGAATCGAGTCTGGAAAGTCTTTTTTCTCAATTCCGACCGTGATAAATGACCGCGAGCGTCGTTCTGCGTAGTTACACAGAATCGGCACGGAAAACTTCAAGCCTACACAAAACACCCGCGTGTGCGAGGTAAGTACACCTTGCTTGTGCTTTTCGGCACTGTTTTAGAAGATATTTAAGCGAAGTGCACGCGGTGTCAGTGATGCTAAGAAAATAGGAGTTCATTGCAGGGATCATTCGCGCCTTGCTAGCTTGACGCGGGTACACGTGTACGCGTTTGTTGCTCAGCACACGCGATTATTCCGTGCTCGTGGCACGCGAAGGCACACTTGTCACGCGAAATTCCGCGTCCTCACGCGCACCAGGTACTCGCATGATTTCTCCGCGCACGTGAGCGCGCTCTCGCCTCGTGTCACATCGACCCATGGCGTTTTTTTAAGCGAAATTTATTGCCCCAGGGCATCAATGGTGGGTGAAGGTGTGATGAATGATGTAGTAGAGATTAAATGAATGAAAAAAGGTTAGCTGATTTGATGAAGTCCAGTAGAGAACGATGGTACGGTCCCTGCGTCCAGGCAATGTATGAAGCAGGGTTGCTTGGTGAAAGACCTGCTACCATCAGTTGCCGGATCCTTGTAGGCTTGAGAGTTGGACAATCCCACAGTAAGTGATGAATGTCGGCCTCAATGTCCTCGTGTTTACATAGTGGACACCCTGGACGAGGAAACAATTCTCTGTACTGAGGCCACTTCCCATGGCGTTTGTTTTTCGCAGACCGCGACGATCGCTGTCAATAAAAGCCGTCATAAATAAGCTCGGAAGAGCAGCCGCTCATGAACGCACTAGACAGCCGCGTTCATAAACCGCAATAGCAAACTCTCACTTATCAGTGTACAGAGGTACATATACGCTGCTGTAATCACGCAAATGGCTCATATTGGCTTTCCACAAGATGTATTGCGCAAAATGGCCATCGAAGTTGGTTTTTACGCCTGCTTTGCACAGATCGGCTTACGATCACGGCCAAACACCGGTGCGCACACGGCAGTCACAGTGTGTCCTGCATACGGCGGACAAAGTCGTTCGGCAGAGTTGAGAACGAGCAGTATCCGATTACAAACTTAATTGAATGTATCCGATTTAGCTTGTGAAATTATACAATGAGCGTACGTGCCTGGGACACTGTCAGGTGTTAGTTTCGTCCTCCTTAAAAACATTCAAAACAAGCCGACGGCGGTCCACGATGTTCATGCCCAAAAGCACAAGCTTGCCTCATTGCTGCTCGAACTAAGACGAAATGTATCCTTCGTAGCTCGCTCCGCGGAAAGGAAAAAAAACGCGTGCATAACCTCCCGATACAGCGCTAAGCTGTTGCCCACAATCGTACAGTTCCAGAAGTAAACACGATCGGCGTGCAAAACAACACCGGCTGCAATAATTCGCACAAAATAACATTTTCTATTCGTTCATAGCAACCATCATCTCCGGGCACACAGTATTTGTACTTCAGTAGACACTCGACCCGATGTTTCACCGAATATCGAGCTCTTCCAACACGGCGGCCTTCCTGCGACGCAGTCGGCTTGAAAGGTATATGGCGGTGGCCGCTCAGTGTTGCCAGTCAAGTCCAGACCTTTGCGGTACTATGAATTTTTTTCCAGTGACTCTAGAAAGGGTTGTCTCGCAGCGCCGCCGGAGAGATGCGGTGGTAGGTCGCAACTGCCCGTCTTGCTCAGGCCGTAAGAGGGAGCGCTCTCGAGACCGGCCATGCCCCGACGAAAGGAGGAACCGGTTCGGTCGGCCGGCGGCGGCCGGCGCGGCCAGCGCGAAGTGTAGCCTGCTGCATTCGGCGCCGGGAGCCGTCGGACCGCGCTGGCAGCCGTCGAAAGCGCCGGCGGTCAGGCGCCGCTGGAGTGTCGATGGTCGCGTTTTTCCGACGTGACGTCGCCGTGCCGCGCGCGCGTTACGTCGGAGTATAACCGCGCCTTAACCGCGCCTTTACAATGGGAAGGCCAACAGCCTCGCTGGAGATGTCTGGAGATCATCGGGTGTCTCCCGGAGGGCATCACTTTCCTACAGCCAGCGTCTCGGCCCTTCTGCTAGCAGCCGCTGAGCTCCATACGCCAGTTCGAGCCGTGTGTAGTCTGTAGCGCATGCTGCTGGTAGGGCCGCTCGTCGGCGTGCGCACGACGGGGAAGGGGGGCGACACAACCTTGCCACAGGCCGCAGGGAAGTCTGGGCTGAGCGTTGCGCGAAACACGCGGTCTCTCGTCTACTCCCCTTTAGCCGTCTTTGCACGTTTGTCACTTGTAGCGGCCGATGAGGCGAGCACAGTACAGCCCTGTGGTTAGAAAGCGCTTGTCCTGTGTGTTCGTCCCTTTGCGTATTTTGGTAGGGCTCACCAATACCTAGAAGGATAGCCTTCACGTATTCAGTCCTTGACGGGGCCTCAAAAGTTAGTTGTGCTATCAAAGGTTATTCTACAGAATGTTGGGAAAGATGTGTCAGCCTTTCATAATCTATTTGATCGGGGCTGGGAGCAGTATGTGTGCCGGCAGACAGAACTCTGTTTCTTGGATTGTAATTTAACTATATTGTACGGTTCGTCTGTGCAACCACTTGTTGGAAGTCTGTTTCGCAGCTGTGTTTTAGTATTTAAAAACGATTCTGTATAGTGTGAAGAACTGGAAACACTTGAGAAATGTTCACCTAGGATATCTACTTGTTCCACTACATTTGTTTGTGTACCAGCGGCTGTAAAAAAAATGAATTGTTAATGGAGAGAAGTTGCCATCTAATTTACGAACTTGCTCCCACATTTTTTTAGATATGACGGAACTGTTTATGGATGATACATGGTTTTGCCAGGAAGTTTTCTCAGCATTGCGAAGGATGCGCCGTGCATTAGCTATCGCCGTTTTAAAAGTGCACAGGGCTCTCCTGCGTTAAATACCTGCGAAAAATTGTCCAGGCGTTATTTTGTTTCTTTTTTATTGTCTGCATCCTTTGTTATACCGAATCTTGTGGTTACGTTGTACCACTCCTGATGACTGAGGAACAGCAAGGCATGCAACAGTATTGAGACGGGTTGTGAATATTTAGTTTAGTTCATCGACACTAAGATCGTCCGAAAAAATTTCCTCCAGAGCGGCTTTTTCTTGATATAGTGCACAGTCATCTATGTGGAACTTCTAACAATGTTGTTTTGTTTGGGATCATCATCATCATCATCATCCTGACTACGCCCACTACAACATACAGGTGATCGCTTCCATGGGGGTTGTCTGTCATGATGCCATGACGAGTCAAAAGTGTCATCATGGAGTGTAACTGTTAGGTGTGGCTCAAGATATATAGAACATTTTCTGATTGCCTTAAAATTAAGCACAATGACTGTAACAGCTGTGCGTTCGGTTTTAAGCTTGATTTCACGAGTTGGAGCATCACCCTAAATGACAATGGCAGCATCTCCAGAGAGCATAGATGCTTGCTATCGGTCGCAAATAAAGCCTTTGTATTTCTTTAAAATGCTCCTGTACTGAGGTCCTAAGTTTTTTTCTTGTAGACATAATGCTACCGAGGCGAATTAATTCAAAAGATCTTTTATATCGCAGTAGTTTTTAGCAGACCTCGACAGTTCCAGTGAATTATAAACTGCATTTTTACTGGTTTCTAGAGAGTACGGTTTAAAACCTATGCTTACAGTGCTTGGTTTCTTGGCACGCTCAAATAAGCTGGGCCAAACCTGCATCGCGGATGTGCTAGGGTCTATGTCTATTGACTCACTGGAGGTCCAGATGGAAGCCGAGGGCGTGTGAGGCGCAGACCTACCCGGTCGGCAGAAGACCTGTGAGCTCCCAACTAAAGGACCGGCGGTCCCTTCCGGGAATGGCCGGGCAACCTTCGCTGTGTCTATTGGGGGCACGGATGGTCCTGCATCAGACTCACCGTGCGTGGCCTGGGCAGGTGCAGAAGCGCGGTGTGGTGCCACGCCTCGTCGCATCACGCCGGCGAAATTTGTTTCCGCACTGAAAGAAAACGCGCTGATGTTATGTGATAAACTTTTCCGCGCTTCTTTATGTGAAACCTCTTCATTTGTTTTCATAGTGATTATTTCTTTTCAGTTTTCCATGTTGGACAGGACCATGAGTATATAGGCGAGGTGTTCGCCTTCGCAGCTTGCGCAGTGTGGTGAAGCTTGACAGCTCTCGGCAGGATAGCTTTTTGAAGCGTATTTGACCACATGTTTGTTGGCCGCGACAAGTTTGTGAGCCTTAACTGCCCAAATTTCTATCAGTTGAAACATCGACTGGCATTCGGAATATGTGCGGCGGACTTTTATATTGGGCTGTTCTACATGTATTGAGTCTGGAAGTTTGCTTTGGTTGACCGTGAGGGCTATGTGCTTTGTCGAGATTTTTTTGTTATGCTTCCTGATTATTTTCTCGGTGAAGATCGGTGACACCGTGGTCACCGAGCCCTTGCAACATTTCCCTCTCTGATGAAATAATAAAATCGCTTTCTGAGATCACACCATCGACGGTGTCCAACCACCTATGAGCAGTTTTGAGTTCTGGGCCTTATCTTTGACTTCAGTAAAAAATCCCCACCTGCCATTTTGGTTATCTCATATCCTGAGCCCAACGCTTCTCTAAAACACTTTGACACTAAAAAATGGTGATCAAATCCGAGCCGGTTTTTCTTCGACTTCGCTGCGAACGACATGGAATCTGGGTAAGGTGTCCTTTTTCTGGTTAATTCTGCTGTCACTTCGGTCAGCTCTCTTTTTTGAGGGTGATATCATTTGCAGAAGAAAAGGAAGCCGTAAAAAGGAATTGTTTTTCGTCTGCGGTGCCAGCCGCGCAGCACGGAGCCCAACTAGGGAACGAGACAGAAACTTACAATCAAGTCCTACACACGGCAGCTGTACACCCCAACTATAACCTAGAGTGGCGTAAAACAGTGTTGTCAGACACGCAAAAGTTAACCGTAGCCGCCAGGAAAAAAAACGAAAAAAAAAACCAAGAAGTGAGTAGGAGACAGGAGAGTTGTCAGAAAGTGATGGGAAAGAGAAAGATCGAGGACAGGAGAGGAAAAGGCGACTGCCGATGTCCTCCGGGCGGGTCGAGCCGGAGGTGCCGTTGTGATGAACCAGTTTCTTAAAATGGCCCTGGGTCCACACTGGGCATGAGGAGATTGATGCACAGACTCCAGAATGATTTTGAAGTGATTTAATTAAAGCATCTGGCTCGATGCCGCTTACGGGACAGAAGCTGGGCTCGTCGTCGCCGGGGCTGAGTCAGCATGGTGTGGCACGGGCTCGATGAATGGCTGGTTGTCTGCAGCGGCCGGGCTGGGAGTTCCTCGTGGCTGTGCTGCCCTCGTTCTCGGCTGGTCGTTGGATGAGCTGCCAGGCGTGGAGGCGCGTTGGCGAAGGTCGAACGTTAGCGACGGCTAGACCCCGGGCTCAGGTCAATGCGCAGCCCCAGTCTTCTGCCTCGCTCCGTCTCCGGCCCTCTCGTCCACTCGCCCCGATCGCTCTCTCCTTTCCTCCCGTCGGCTTCCGCTTTTAAAGCCTTTGCTTCTTTCTTCAGCCGTGGCCGCGCCTTTGTCCACTCCCCCGTGGCTCTCGAGGGGTGCATAATGACGGGGACACTCAAGCGTCGTTCGACAGGGCCGTCGACGGTTACCATATATGGTCATGTTTCTCCGCCACAACCATATATGGTCATGTCTCTCCGCTGCGACCCGACCCCAGGACGGCGCGGCCAACCGTCTCCAGGAAAAGTCACTGACCGGCTCGCCGTGGAACCGGTGCATGTGCACGAATCGTCACATCCGCTCCTTCTTAAAAGGAATGTTCATTGAACATTAGGAATTCGTCATACACACACACGCGCACACACACACGCCGCGCTGTTCGGGCCAGTATCCCGCACAAGTCGCTCCTTTCTTCCCCACGAGCACCGAGCCAGAGCGGAGTTTCAGAACAATTCTTCACCGTAGATACCACTCGAGTGCACAATATAAGACCATAATTAACAGTATGTACAACATCTCCAACAAGAGAACGAACAAAAAATGAAACTAAACGAAGCGCACTTGTAATGTACAAAACAAGGAAATGTAGTCTTAGCGAGGTACCTCCCTGTCCACTACTCGGTTACGGAGGTAGTACCTAGCGGCTGGAATACGTCTGCCAGATTGGAATGCCTCCTCCTCGAGAAGGGCGCCTCCGAGCTGCGACTGCATGAAGTGTTCCAGTTCATCACATGGACTGAAATTTTTGTGCCGGCCGCTCTGACCGCTTTTCTGCAATGCAGGGTTATTTACAATGGCGGGCTCCGTGCGAAGCTTATCCTCCCCCTCCTGTTCCCTTGAGGCAGCCGTTTCAGAAAGAGGCGAGCATGTTGGTGCTTGCTTTAACCGGTTAGCATGGACCACAGCGGTTGAGGCCCCTGCGATCTCCCGAATCCGAAAATTAACCGGCGATAGCTGCTCTACTATGCGGTAAGGTCCTTTCCATTTGGGCGTTAACTTACGGGCAAGCCCTGCCTTGACCTGCACCCACTCAAGGTATACGCGGTCTCCCACCCTGAAAGGAACCGCCCTAGCCCTAGTGTCGAACCGCCTTTTTCTTTTGTCGGCTGCTTCCCGTAATGCTTCGGCTGTTACGTCATGGGCCACTTGCAATCGAGACGTCAGTTCGGCTCGATAATCATCTAGTGACCCGTATGGCACCCGTCTCTGTCCATCAACCACCGAATTCGGTGTGTCTGGATCGCGACCGTACAAGAGGTAGAAAGGGGAGTCACCGGAGCTCTCGTGCACCGCCGTGTTGTAAGAAAAAACAGCAAACGGTATCCAGAGGTCCCAATCCTGTTGGTCTCGCGAAACATAATGGGATAACAGTTTGCTTGCTGTTTGATTAAGCCTCTCCACAGCACCGTTACAAGCCGGGTGGTAAGGGGTGGTCTGTCTTTTGTCAATTCCCAGAAGGTTATACACATCTTTCATCAACCTCGACACAAAGTTTGACCCTTGATCCGTTAACAACTGCCGCGGAACGCCGTGCCGCAGAACCACTGTTTCTACAAAGGCACGTGCCACAGTTTCTGCTTTTTGGTCGGGCAGTGCTGTTATCTCAGCATACTTCGTTAGGTGGTCAACGCACACCAGTACATATTTGTTTCCTGTTGTCGTAGTCGGAAGTGGGCCTAGGATATCCATGCCAACCCTCTCAAAAGGCGTCGAGACTTCCTCGAATTCCTGAAGGGGGGCCGGCCTGCGGTTTTTCGGAGTTTTTCTTTCCAGGCAAGAACGGCAGTTAGCGCAGTACTCTTTAACATCTGAACGCATGCCCTGCCAATAGTAGTAGCGCTCCAACCTCCTTTGCGTCTTCATTACTCCAAAATGGCCCGCGTATGGGGCATCGTGAAAAACCCTCAAGACGTGCGGCACCATTGACTTTGGTACCACCACTCTTTCCCACACCTGGCTAGCCTTCCTTCCTGACCGCGTAGGCCGGGTGCGCTTTCGTAGTGTTCCTTCGTTGTCAACAAAGTAAGAATTGTCGGGATCCCGGGCGATCCCCCCAGAAATGGCATGAAACGTTTTCTCTAGCCCTTTGTCCTTTCGCTGCTCGGTGCGGAGATCGTTTGTATCTATGGCCGGACAAAACTCATTCACGGTGCGTACCAAGTTAGCTCGACTTAATGCGTCCGCGTTAGTGTGCACCTTGCCTGGCTTGTGTTCTATCTCGAAATCGTATTCCTGAAGTTGCAGATTCCAGCGCGCGAGGCGCGAGCTCGGATCCTTCACGTTTAGAAGCCACTTAAGGGGTTGGCAGTCGGTCACTAGCCTGAATCTGTGGCCATAGAGGTAGCACCGAAAGTGCCGCACAGCCCAAACCACTGCAAGACACTCCCGCTCAGTGGCACTGTACCGCTGCTCGACTGGACTGAATTGCCGGCTCGCGAACGCGATAGGGTGCTCCTTGCCGTCAAAATTCTGAGACAGCACTGCACCCGCTGCAAACTTCGAGGCGTCAGTCGCTACAATGAAAGGCTGGCTGAAGTTTGGATATCCTAGCAAGGGAGCGGTTATTAATTTTTCCTTTAGTTCTTCGAACGCCACCTCTGCCTCCTCCGACCATACGAACTCTATGTTTTTTGCTGTTAGTGCAGTCAGTGGCTTTGCGATTCGGGCGAAATCTCGCACATGCCTTCGGTAGTATCCGACTAAGCCAAGAAACTCGCGAACGCCTCGAACTCCAGTTGGTCTAGGGAAGTCGCGGACGCTACTTAACTTTCCCGCTTCAGGTTCTACGTCGTCTGCGGAAACGATATGTCCAAGGTATTTGACCTGCCGCTGTAGAAGTTGGCACTTTGAAGGTTTCAATTTTAAGCCAGCAGCTCGCAATCTGACCAGCACTTCCTCAATGGCCTCCAAGTGTTCGGCAAAGGTGCTGCTGTAAATTATTATATCGTCCATGTAGACGAAGCACCTCTTTCCCAGCAAACCGGCCAAGATTACGTCCGCAGTTCTCTGCCAGACTGCAGGGCTGTTAACAAGTCCCATCGGTATGCGTCTCCACTGAAAGTGGCCAGACGGGGTGTTAAATGCGGTTTTGTCGACATCGTTTGGATCCATTTCGATCTGCCAGAACCCCGATGCGAGGTCGACAACTGTAAAATACTTGGCTGACCCAAGCTGCGCGAGGGTTTCCTGCACCTGTGGCAGCGGGTAGGGATCTATCCTTGTAATGGAATTCAATCGCCGGTAGTCTATTACCAGTCGAAATGAACCATCGGGTTTCTCAACTAGAAGTGCCGGTGCCCCCCACGGCGACTTGGAATGCTCAACAATGCCTTTGTCGATTAGCTCTTGGACCTGCCTATCCATTTCCTCTCTTTGTGAGTAGGGAATTCTATAGGCCCGTTGGTACACTGGTGGCGAGTCGCCAGTCGTAATGCGGTGTTTAATCACTCCGCACTTTCCCAGGTCTAGCTTCGATGCAGCGAACACATCCGAGTAGCGCTGTAGGAGACCCTCAACTCTTCCTCGCTCTTTGCAGTCGATGTGAGAGAGGTCAAACTGCAGGTTCCCTTCTTTTCCTTTCCTTTCATTGACGAGGCCCGTAGTGCAAATCGGGGTACCCTGCTCATCTACCTCAGCCGTGGAGAATGTAGCTATGTTTTTGTTTTTCGGCAGGTGAAGCTCTTGTTGCGAGTAGTTACATAAGCGGACGGGAACCCTTTTCTTTGAGTCAACCGTGACCAAACAGCCCGCCACACTCAGTCCTATTGCGAGCCCCTCTATAGGTTCAACGACTCCTATGTGTCCCTCATCAATCTGAGCTGACATCGCTCCCACACAGATTATCTCTGACCGAGGCGGCACCACTGTTTCTCTCGTTGTCCTAACACTAACGCCCGCGTGTGTTAGCGAGCCCTGTTTCGCGCTCTGTTCCCCATAGTCCACTCGTGCAACGTACTCGGCCTCTCGATTTGCTAATGGGACCAAAGCCCCGCGACAGGAAAGGCAGTTCTGGCTTAATATGAGATCGATGCCATGCTGCCGTAACAGGTCCTGACCTACGAGGCCCGATATACCATCCGGCAACGACACAGCATCGGAACAAATGTAGCTGGGATGGTCAAAACTTTCGTTCCCGATTGTGAAGCGCAAAAGGTACAGTCCTCCCGTGCCGAGGTCAGCTCCTGTGATGCCCACGAATCTTACTTTCGGAGATTCTCGGGCCTCATGCACCTGCCTGTCTCCCTTCCTTGTCAGCAGATCAAAAAACTTTTGCTTAAGGAGCGTTATCCGGGAGCCAGTGTCAACCAACAGACTGCAAGTGACCCCGTTTACCACGAATTTGGCAATCGGGCAGGATTCTCCAAAAACGCTTACAATAGCACAGCTATTACTGCTCTCCGCCTCAACCGGCTCGGCTGCGGGGGACTCTACGCGTTTTTTTGGCACAATATATCTTTGTTCCATCCCCGTGTTGGTCGGAGCGCGCTGCTGCCCATTTGGCGTACCAGATTCGCGGTTTAGCTCGGGACAGTATCTGGAAACGTGTCCGTACCCTCTGCAAGCATAACAGCGAACCTGCCTCCTTTCACGGTTCCGGAAATTGCCCCTGTTGTTTAACTGTAGGCCTTCCGCGAGGAGCGCCTCCAGCCGGTCTAGCCTATCGGTCAACTGAGTAACATTAGCGTCGGCGCTTGTACTTTTTGGCTCTGTTACAAGCCGCACCTTCTCCTCACTGGAGACAAGCAACTCATTACGCTCCTCGTCTACAGCTGCCTCTACCGCTCCTTCAAAAGTAGACGGCGCCTTAGACAGAACAAACCTGCGCACCGGACCCCTCAAGCCAGTGATGAACTGGGACGTCATCTGCTCCAGAAGCAGCTCTCTGGCGTGCTTTTGCTTCGAACTATCAGGCCCCGGTTCTCGCGCTAGGGTTTCGTTCCCAAGGAAGCGAAGGCGGGAGGCAAACGCGCGTGCGTCTTCCCCCGGCTTCTGCCGAGCGTCGAGGAACCGCCTGAGCTTTACGCTAGAAGGTTCCCTGTCAAAATATTTAAACGCTAGCTTTTTAAATTCAGCCAACGTGCCCGCCTTCCTGACTCCCTCATCTCTCCAGGCAAAATCATGTGCTGCCCCTGACATGCGACATTTCGCCATTCCCAGCTGTTGTGCATCCGTTAACCCACCCATTTTGCACACCTGCTCCAACATGACAAAAAATTCAACAATAGACGGCCCCTGACCGTCGCCCGTGAATCTCTCCACCATGTTTGCTAATGCAAGTACGCTTGCCCCAAAGGGCTGTGCACTCGAGTGGGCTTCTTCCATATTAGACCAAATATAGTCAGTGCCTCAAGCTCCTCTCGCCGGGGGTGCAGTCCAGCTTTTGAGCTTTTGCCCAATGATTTAAGTGTGGACCCCACTTCTGACACCAATGTGATGAACCAGTTTCTTAAAATGGCCCTGGGTCCACACTGGGCATGAGGAGATTGATGCACAGACTCCAGAATGATTTTGAAGTGATTTAATTAAAGCATCTGGCTCGATGCCGCTTACGGGACAGAAGCTGGGCTCGTCGTCGCCGGGGCTGAGTCAGCATGGTGTGGCACGGGCTCGATGAATGGCTGGTTGTCTGCAGCGGCCGGGCTGGGAGTTCCTCGTGGCTGTGCTGCCCTCGTTCTCGGCTGGTCGTTGGATGAGCTGCCAGGCGTGGAGGCGCGTTGGCGAAGGTCGAACGTTAGCGACGGCTAGACCCCGGGCTCAGGTCAATGCGCAGCCCCAGTCTTCTGCCTCGCTCCGTCTCCGGCCCTCTCGTCCACTCGCCCCGATCGCTCTCTCCTTTCCTCCCGTCGGCTTCCGCTTTTAAAGCCTTTGCTTCTTTCTTCAGCCGTGGCCGCGCCTTTGTCCACTCCCCCGTGGCTCTCGAGGGGTGCATAATGACGGGGACACTCAAGCGTCGTTCGACAGGGCCGTCGACGGTTACCATATATGGTCATGTTTCTCCGCCACAACCAAATATGGTCATGTCTCTCCGCTGCGATCCGACCCCAGGACGGCACGGCCAACCGTCTCCAGGAAAAGTCACTGACCGGCTCGCCGTGGCACCGGTGCATGTGCACGAATCGTCACACCGTCTACAGGAAGCTTGGGCCGAAGTGGTGTTTCGCCTCCGCCGAGGGGTCTTAAAGGTTCAAACGGTCGGTATCGGCTCAACCACCAGGATCCCATTTTCCCCGGGCACGGTGATGCCACGCACGGCTAATTGCGGGTGCTCGGGTCCGTGGTGATGCACTGTTCACCATCATCCCCCTGCGGTGATGTTTGTGCGGATGCTCGGGAACCAGTGGCGTTGCCACTCACCAACGTCTGCATTCTGCAGATTCCCTTGCAGGGGAAATATAAAAAAATGCAGTTGAAAAAGCGTGAAAACGCGTTTTCACAGGCTTAATCAACGGTCACAAAAAACTTAGTTTCGCCAAGACTACAATAAATTTGACTACTGTCGTGACAGAGCGTCAACAGACCTTTCACAAAACACACCTCCGCCCGTCCTTTGACGAATCATGATTCAGACAAGCATCCCAAACTAATGTGGTACAAAACTATTCTGCCAACGAAATGCCATTTCTGTGCGAAATTTGACCACGAACAATTCACCCGGTTAATCAGAGAGAAGCATTCTGCTGCGTGCGTTTTATTGCGGAACGCGCTCTACGTACCTGCATACGTAAGTACCAACACACACACTCACGCATGCATGCAAGCATACATACATACATACATACATACATACATACATACATACATACATACATGCATACATACATACATACATACATACATACATACATACATACATACATACATACATACATACATACATACATACATACATACATACATACATACATACATACATACATACATACATACATACATACATACATACATACATACATACATACATACATACATACATACATACATACATACATAGACAAATTCAGGGGTATTTCGTTAGACGCATTACGATGATAGACACTGTCTGCAGCCACAGCTAACTCTGCGCAGAAGCACTGAATTGCAAAAACACTGAGAGCGTTCAGTCTACTCGGTGGTGGTACAGAACAACGCGCCATTAAAAAATCAACTCCTCAAAAAGTGAGTTAAAAGAAATTGAGCGCCCAACGTGGGGCTCGAATCCAAGACCCTGAGAGTAAGAGTCTCATCCTCTACCGACTGAGCTAGCCGGGCGACACGGAGAAGGTTCCCAAAATAGGTTCGCAAAGAATGAGAAACAAGAATAAAAGTTGGGGCGAGGTGTGAGATACTTGTAGCATATGTTTTTGAGGAGGAGAAAGTCGGCGGCGTCGCGGCAGCCGGCCCGGCTGCCGTCCTGAGAAGGTGGAAAGCGGTACGAAGTATTGCCTCTCGCCTGCTGCGCTGGACAGCTAGCAGCGCAAGTGGCGCTGTGCCATCGAACACAAAAGGAAATGTGAGCCCTTGACGGCCCTTGACCGTTCAGACCAGTGCTTACGTGAGCTCGCCAACAAGAGGTCATGTGACTTACAGCGACTCCAGCTTGGCTCCAGCCAGTCACCTCCTACAGGTGTACCTTGCGTTGACTGCCCACTCTTCCTCGCAAACCGTCCCAATGGTCACCGCGAGAGAGATCAGAGTACTGCGAGCAGCGTGCTAGCCACGCCCATTGCTCTTGTCCCTTCGCGCACGCAGCACGCGACGCCCCCCCCCCCCTCCCCCAAGAGGGACGAGGGGACTCTGAGTGGATGTGTCTCTGGAGGACGGTTTGTATAAACGTCTCCTTTGTGGGCTTGGAGGCCTGGTGCCCGTATGCGTGTGGTGCAAGGTGATCGGTGCCTTCGGCACGCGCGAAGATCAAAACCTTGGTGGCTGGTGGCCTGTTCCCGCTATCTATACACCGTTTTACGAGGAGCGCGCAGGAGAGGGAAAATACTCTCAAACACGTGCGCTGCATGACACCACACTGTTGCCATCCTCACCTAGGCTGATAATCTGGGGCGCGGGGCAACGTCAGGCTGCTTAGCCACCGGCCAAACGCGTATTTGCGTCGGTACAACAGAAGCTGCAATGTTGTATTGGGGCGCCGCGGTGGCTCAGTGGTTAGGGCGCTCGACTACTGATCCGGAGTTCCCGGGCTCGAACCCGACCACAGCGGCTGCGTTTTTTATGGAGGAAAAACGCTAAGGCGCCCGTGTGCTGTGCGATGTCAGTGCACGTTAAAGATCCCCAGGTGGTCGAAATTATTCCGGAGCCCTCCACTACGGCACCTCTCTCTTCCTTTCTTCTTTCACTCCCTCCTTTATCCCTTCCCTTACGGCGCGGTTCAGGTGTCCAACGATATATGAGACAGATACTGCGCCGTTTCCTTTCCCGCCCAAAAAACCAATTATTATGTTGTGCGAAACGCCAAAGTCCTCTGGACATCAATGTTTTATTGCCGGTTGAAACAATAGTCGACGAAAATAGAAAAAAATACGCCGCAAGTATTTACGCGCACCATGTTATGCGATGGTCTCAGTGCGTCTGCGATGTATAGTTCTTAAGCGCTTTCCGGCCGGCCCCGAATTGCATTGGCAGTGTGAACAGAAAACACTTGCGCCAACAACATGCTTACGCATCAGCACACTTCGTGAATAAATACAGATAGAAGCAAACCAACCCACTCCCTGTACTTAATATCGGGCGCGGAACGAAGCACAGCGGCTTGTTTACTAAACTATACTCTGCACATCGTTTTACGAGATAAAGATTTTGGATGGTTTACGCAAAACTCTTTTCATTCAGCAGTACAAGATGTAAGGACTTCATATATTTGGTCACAACTTCGTTTCGCCATCCCACATGCTCACGAATATCGGGAGCGTGCGGGCATCGCCACCTGAAACAAAAGAAAAACATCCCGTTAGAACAAAATACTGATCTATTCTGCACCGCATGGCATGAATGGAAGCGGCGAGACGAAACGTTACCAAACTGCAAAGTAAGCAATAATGCAGCCGCGGCCACGAAAGAAGAACACACGGCATGCACGGGACGGTAAACTCTGCCATGCATTGTAATAAATTGTTCGACTGAAGTCACATCAAATGCACTGTAAAAGAATCCACTAATTTAGACGAAGCATAACCGTGCCAGAGAGACAACAAACGCTACGACTTAATCTCCCCCACTTAGATTGGGATTCTCAACGCAGGTGCGCCGGCAGTTCGGCCTGCCAGTAAGCGGTAATAGTGCTCCATTAGCGTACCAGTCTATCAGTGCAATTACACGGTTTGTAGTATTTGTGATCCAGTACGTACTGGCGGGAGCGGAGTAGGCGAGAATGCGTATTGCTGTCAGTGAACTGGCTAGTCGTAGTATAAACAGACCTACGCGAGCGACAGGAGGGACCGAATTTCAGTTTCATCCCGCGTATCGCCGCAAACATTGCAATGATCAAACATTGATTTGCTTCGGTCACATAGCTCACCGTTGTCTCCCGAATGTTAAATTTGTCGTAAGCGCTGTATCTAAACTGTCACAGTCCTTCTGTCCAAGCAGGCAGCGAAAGCGTTCATGAGAAACTGTGCTCCACGAAAAACTAAGCATTCGACTGCTCTCCGCGACCTTGAGTCTCAGCACCTTTTGGTTTCGTTTTTTCATTATGCAACATCATGCCACATTTGCCCAACAGGCAATGGCGACAAAACTACACGCGTGAACTGCGAGCATGGCACTCACCGATGCTGATCGTTCGCTCCTTTGAAGCACCGTCGCCTGCT
The DNA here is from genome assembly GCF_052857255.1 of Amblyomma americanum. NCBI lineage: Eukaryota > Metazoa > Arthropoda > Arachnida > Ixodida > Ixodidae > Amblyomma > Amblyomma americanum. Next base: position 75,650,514 of record NC_135500.1, on the reverse strand, counting down.
CCCGGTTGGTTGTTGCAGAGGCTAGTGGCTTACCACACGCGGATGGAGAACGAGATGAACCCCCACGCACAATTTCTAGGCTTGGCAAGAATAAAACGAACGGTCGACACTTCCAGAGATCACACGCTGCTTCGTCGGCAGCCCACGGGCTGCTGACCATCAGCCCGTGATGGCGTCGGCGGTAGGCGGCGCTCGGGTAAAACAAACATCGCGGCGCCCAGGTATCGAAACTAAAATCCTGTATAGCAACAATTTATACCAATCACCCTTCACTGCTGCAACAATATACTCTGGGAGGCATAACTCAACTAGAAACCTTTAGATTATCGCCAATTTTCTTTTCCTTTTAATGCTAAAGTATTTATGTTGTCGTCTCGCAAAAACCACCGGGTTTCTCTATAACTAAATTTTCTGATTGGCCAAGATGGCCGGGACGTCATCAGCAACACCAAATTTGAAAATCTGAAGACTAGGCAGTTAGAGTACTCTCCATTTCATTAAAACATGGAATTATAATATCCTGACCAAATAATGAATCTTAATTCACCTAAAAACCCAGTTTAATCACCCGATCCAACCTTTCACCACGGCTTAATAATAATAATAATAATCGGTTTTGGGGAAAGGAAATGGCGCAGTATCTGTCTCATATATCGTTGGACACCTGAACCGCGCCGTAAGGGAAGAGATAAAGGAGGGAGTGAAAGAAGAAAGGAAGAAGAGGTGCCGTAGTGGAGGGCTCCGGAATAATTTCGACCACCTGGGGATCTCTAACGTGCACTGACATCGCACAGCACACGGGCGCCTTGGCGTTTTTCCTCCATAAAAACGCAGCCGCCGCGGTGGGGTTCAAACCCGGGAACTCCGGATCAGTAGTCGAGCGCCCTAACCACTGAGCCACCGCGGCGGGTACGGCTTATCTGCATAATTCATTTTTTTGTGATGGCCCCACTTCCAAAACTACTGGGATCCTTCTAAATTTTCTCAGGTGAGCCAACTTGCAGATGCTACAGCATTTCCTTCTTTAAAAATGTGGTTAAGAGGGCCTCAAGTATTTGTTCTTTTTATTTTGCAGAATGAAACCAATCCTATGAAGACTAGGGTGTTTATTTGAGCATGGTATGAAGTCCGCCATTAGCGAAGAAATTTTATGGCGTCGCAAAGTTGGTATTTAGCAGGGTGATTTAGGAACCGTTTTGCGCCCAGCTCCGCTCATCCGCCGAGCACAGGCACTACTGCGCATGCGAAATGCAAGGAGCGGCACAACATAGCGCCGCAATAACCAGAGCTCCTTGATCTTAACAGTTGCGAAACTTCCCATAGGGTCCATTGGTTAAAAACAAAAACGGCTCGACTACTGATCCGGAGTTCCCGAATTCGAACCCGACCGCGGCGGCTGCGTGTTTATGGAGGAAAAACGCTAAGGCGCCCGTGGGCTGTGCGATGTCAGTGCACGTTAAAGATCCCCACGTGGTCAAAAATAATTACGGAGCCCTCCACTACGGCACCTCTTCCTTTCCTCTTTCACTCCCTCCTTCATCCCTTCCCTTACGGCGCGGTTCAGATGTCCAACGATATATGGTTACCTTACGGCGCGGTTCAGGTGTCCAACGATATATGAGACAGATACTGCGCCATTTCCTTTCCCCCCATACCAATTATTATTATTATTAACGATATATGAGACAGATACTGCGCCATTGCCTTTCCCCAAAAAACAAAATATATTATATATAGTCTTAAGGGCGGTTCACATGCAAGCGAATTGGCGAACAGAGCTAACAGCGGCGCGGCGCTGCGAAGCGGTTCGCGAGCTTTCGTTTTACATGCATCGCCGCTCCCCGTTTCCCACCGCAGCGAAAACCAATGTTGCTGGCAAAATGATATGCGCCTTCAACCGGTTTTGGTGGCCTGCAAACACAATGAAACCGTGCTATATAAGCATTATTTTGTCATTTCTTTTCACAGTTTATTTAAATCAATATAATTATTGCGTATTAAGGATTAAACTGCACTTTATACAATTTCTTTCCTAAAGAAAAGTTCGTACGTGCGGCGTACAAACTCGCGTGGCAACGCCGGGCCGTCATTGGGTGAGATGCGGTCCTGCGCGTCGCCGCTACGAAAATTTCCAACTTGCCCGAACCTCGCCGCTCCAGCCGCTGGGGCTTCCTCCGCCGCTTGAGAGAGGGTCTATGCGCCGCGGCGGCGGAGTTCGCGAGCGGTTCGCTTCCATGTGAAACAGGCTTTAGTGGGCCAGTTTACAAATTGTAGCGGCTACCGTGGTCATCAGCTTTATCTGTGTCGAAGTTACAAACTTCGAGATTGTTCATACACGCACGATCGCTTGGCAACGAAATCGGTGAAACAGATGCAGGAACGAAACTCTGTGGCCATGACAGTCTAAAAGATAAATTCAGAGGCAAAAAAGCTCAACAATAAAACGTTTTTTGGGAAAATAAAGGCGACAAACGGCGACAACATTTACTGGTCGCTTTAAGATGGTGCCGCTATCCATATGCCTCTAGAGTCATTGTATTGTAGCTGTGCGTAGAGTTGCGCGTAGGTCCGCGATATTGCTCTCCTAAGCATCCAAGTAATGAGGGAAAGCAGCACCTCTTGCATGCCGGAGGCGGCCTTGGTGCGGTGTTTAGAGCGAGTTCAGGCTCAATCCGCTTGATCTGTCTGCAGAACTTGCTTTGTGTGGCTCAGATGAACATTCTACTTCCGGCCACCGAGCGGGACGGACGCAGGATCATGAGCTCTGGCGGAGCGGCGACAGCGGCCCTTGCTGGCCGCGGAAACAGGATCGAGGGAAACGACGATACGGATTATCAGGTGATTTTGCCGCAGCTGCCTACCGGACGTGTGGTTTTAAACACACTTTTTCTGCACGGCGATGTTCGTGTTAGGCCCTTTCGGGTCGAGGATTTTCGTGATGCGCTGGCCCAGGCTGGCACGCTCCCTGACGTGGTGGCTTTGGGGGCGTACCAAATCAACCACGTTTGGGCTGTGACTTTCAAGACCGCTGAAGGAGCCAAGAGGCTTCTCGCCTTCAAGGAACTCAAAGTGAAAGGACGGCGATGTCTTATCATCAATCCGGAAGACCAACAAGTCAAGCTACGGTTCCACTGAATGCTCGAAGGCGTGGCCGACGACGACATCCGGACGGCTTTTGCTGCGTTCGGGAAGGTAACCGAAGTTACCCGGGAACGGTGGCGCGTCCAAGGCGTCCACGACAAGGGATCTACAACACGAACTGTACTCCTAAAACTGAAACCTCGCTTGAAGGTCGACGATCTGCCTCACCTGCTACGTGTCGCCGGGGAGTTGGCCCTTGTTGCGCCTGGGCGACCGATGCAGTGCTTGCGCTGTCATGGCACGGGCCACGTTCGGCGAGAATGTAAAGTGCCCCGGTGTTCGAAATGCAGGCGTTACGGCCACAGCGACAGCGACTGCGTCCGCACATACGCAGTGGCAACCGGGCTGGCAATTGGAGTCGACACGACGGAGCACATTATGGACGTCGCCGAGACAGACGAGGCGCCAAAGGGAACCGACGTGACGACGAAACCGGCGGTGACGACGGAGTCTTCTGGGCACCCGAGCGGCGACGGAAACACGGCCAGCGGTGGTGGGAAGGAACCGGGGACGGTAATTCCTGCTGGGACAAATGAAGAGTCGTCCAGCGATGGGACCAGTCATCCGGATAAAAATGTCGACCAGCCACTGACCAGCGAGGAACAGATGGACCAGAGCACCGCCCGTGGGACGACCGTCGCCTCCCCAGCCAAGCTACCTCACGACCTGACCGACAACGGAGGGGACAAGCCCGCAGCTGGCGGCGTTGAGGAGCCGCCAGCAAAAACAGCCCAGTCCAGGCGATCAACACTCACGCCAACGCCCAACCTTGCGGCAGGCAAGCAGGTCGCCGAGAAGGCGCCTCCACTGCCTCCGCAGCAAAAACAAGGCATCCGCTCCTGACGGCTCCGGTGGTGGCAACGGCGTCTAACTTCGTGCTAGACGTGAAAAGTGAGCACGGTGCTCTCGGCGTCTTCACACGTTTTGAATATGGCTTCTGCAACCTCCTTGGCTTTTGCTACGCTCAATGTCAGAGGTTTTGCCGCTAAGAGGAAGCAGAGCCAAGTGCACCGCATTTTAACAGATCATAATATCGATCTGCTTGCTATTCAGGAAACGAAAGTGGAAGGGGAGCAAGACATCGAGCGCATCGTGCAACGTTTTACGTCAAGATTCTATGCGGTCGTGTGCCATGTCGTCGGCACATCTGCCGGATGCATTGTGTTTATAAAAAATCTGCGTTGCCTCGTGGTGCAGGCGTACACATCGTGCCCTTCGGGTCGTTGTGTAGTAGTGGATTTTGCTTCCGCCTGCTCAGATTTGGGAAATTGTAGCAGGTGTTTTCGGGCAGAACGTTTTCGAGTGGAGAAATCCTCGGCGATGCTAACACCCTAGATCCCTTGCAATATTAACTGCCTGCATGAACTGCTTCTTTATGTTTGAAACGAAAGAATATAACGATTCCGGGCATTTGCTTTTTGTCTTGACACTACAAAAGCCTGTATGTTAATGAAACGCACGCGACCCACACAGCGAATATTAAAAAAATTGCAAAAATAATCTTATCTAATTAATTAAGTTAAATTTTAAGATACTCTGAGCAGCACCACAGGACTGGAAACAGTACATGGTTGATTTCGCCTAGCCCCGATGCTCCATTTTTTTTATCGTTGGTTCAAGTTACGTGAAACACCCTGTATGTATGTATGTTAGGAGCGCCCCCTTGAGCGGGGGAGTGGCAATTGCAAGCTTGTTCGCTATTACAAACTCCTCTAACCAATATTTCAGACATAACGTAAATATAAATTCTCCTCACATGTGCACGGGGTGGCAACAATGCAAACTGAGGTTTGGCCCCGATTAGCTAGCTTGGCCTTTCCTAGATGTGGCCAGCACGTGCAATTGGAACTCGGGACCTTGTCGTGCATCACGTTAACGTGCAGCGTCCTGAGCAGGGCGCTCCCTCTCGTCTGGATCAGCTCCCGCCTAGCGGCGACATTCGCTCCCAAATGATGCTGCCACTGTCAGTGCAAAGCAGGTTGCCCGAAATGCGGTTTGACGCTTAATTTGTTACATTACAATGTGTCAAGTACCAGAAACCCTTGTGCTTGATACGCAGTGTGTTTACGCTTACCAGCTGAGTTCCGTGCGTGGGCACTAATGTGTACGCAAGGAACGGCGCTGTTCCGCCTTTCCGCCGTGCAACTCCCCTTCCCCCCCCCCCCCCCCCAAACTCCTCCACTCTTTGCTATTCTACGCAATCGCCCTCCTTCTCCACTGACTGCTCGACCTGCTGCATTTTGGACGGAAGACAACACCGCGATATTGGGAAAACTAGGCCTCAGCAGGTGTTGCTAAAATATTTCTGTTTTGCGAAGAAAATATATTTCCTACGAAACTGTACAGGCTTGTAAAAACATGCCGCAAAAGCAAAACATGCGTCGGCCGGGAATCGAACCCGGGCCAACCGCGTGGGAGGCGAGTATACTATCACTGAACCACCGACGCCGATGGCGAGTTAGCGTGCTACCCAGCTATTCATAGCGTAATTCGTTGCGTAAGTTTCCCTTTATGTAGGTCACTCGACCGGCTGGCGTCTCCTCTGCTGGGGAGGAAATGTCGTCACAAAGCGCGTAGTGGGCGAACCGCGCCACCAGAACAGGCCGCCAGATTAGGCAATCAGTAGGGTAATCTTGTGACATTATGCGCTGGACTGGTTTGAACTTCTGTGGGGCGTGTTAATAAATCCCACCGCAGCGGTGGCCAAGTGGTTGAGCATCCGCCTCGCATGCGGGAGGTGCTGGGCTTGATCCCCAGTGCCACCGGGTACTCACCGGTGATAGAATGGGTAAAACCTTTCCCCTGGTCTGCTGCTTGGCTTAAATGGGGTTGAAATGCTTGGGAAATGGGTCTTTGACCCCACCTTGACTAATCAAAAATATCTTGTGCCATGGCGCTCTTTGGCCATAGATCTCCTTGCGTCATAAAAATTCATGTTAATCATCATTTTCTTCACCGTATTAATAAATCAAAATTACCGGGGGCACTCAAGCAACTTACGTGCGAGTAATGCGAAATCATTCATACACTAATTTTAATGATTCAATTCCACTTTAATTTCATTCCAATTACTTTATAATTCTGTACTATTTTTATTCTATTCCTCTGTAGGTGGAGAGGATATAGGACTTAAAAAAGAACAGCTGTTGGTATGGTTTGGGAGGGGGCTTAGCGCCATAGAAACAAGGACATGAGAGGGACACAGAGAAGGAGCACTAACCTGCAAGTGAATGAAGTGCAATCAAATGTACATGCCCGAGGAGTCAAACGCGCATGCCAAGTTATGTCCAATGATTTGGTGAGGCGGCTAGATATCAAGGGAAAACTGAACTAAGATAATTGGAGGGCTAGAAAAAGATCAAAGGAGCGTGGAAAAAAATTAACAGGAAGCTGCTCCCTCATTTTCGAACATCAACAACGACCAGATCATTCAGCATATAGCAACAGATTATTTCCGTAGCAAAACAACCGACGTCTCAGTGCCGCACTTATCGCTTTGCAACTTACGAATGTACGAAGCCTAAATAAGCTCCCTTCCTAGTTGCCCTTTAGATCGGCCAGCAACTTCAGTTTTTCCGAAAAGTTCAAGACAATGGCAACGTAAACAATGCTTAGGAGGTTGTTAGTTGTGGCAGTTACAAGTTGGGGCGGGAAGGGGACGCTGTGGTGAAACTTTGCTCCCCCTAATGGAGAACCTGCGTGCCTATGGTTTGTAACTCTGGGCCATGGTCCGCGCGACGACCTGAATTACTCTGCTTGCCAATCGCAACAGTAAATAAAGTCATCTTTTTAATGTTTTACTTTGTTCCAATCCTGGTAGAAACATTATAAACTTCAGAATTTTTTGCTATGTTCAGAAGTTTTAACAACGGACTACATTTTGTCGTAGACGAATTCTGCGCGGGGTCCTGAATGTGGGCGGAGCTTCTTAAGTTGTACCTGGCTATAGCACTGCCTATAAAATGAGTTGCATAAATGTCAGCAATGCTGTAAAAAGCGACAGCGAGTTCTGGCAACACTGTACAGCGCCGCCATTAATGTGCAGGAACGTGCGCGTAAGCGAATCTTGCCGCGGTGTCCATATGCCGCGTCAGACCGTCTCTTGTCTCGCAAGCTGCAACTGCTTCGGCGATATACTTGAGGAAGATTCGCAATTTTCTAATCGGACCGGCAGTTTTAGGAGACTGAAAGTGACGGCGATAGATAATGCACAGTTAGTTTATCTCATTTCCATTTTTCAAACAAAGATAGCCAGCTGATATCAAGTAGTTATCGCAATGGCGAGAATCACATCTATCAACAGCTGTTTCGAGCACTGTTAAAACGTTCGCCATGTGTGAGCAAAAGAAACCTTGGGGGGTTTGTGTGCAGCCGACCCTCTAAAGGGCAGGACTGCCCTTTAACATCCCAGTCTCAATCACGGACTGACTTAATGACAGAGAAGCAGAGTCATTAAGTTTAAATTAAACACAGTCACACGTAGTCATGGCAAGTCCTTTGATTTTGTCCCATTGTAATTATGACAGGAGGGGAGGAACCCTCGTCGTTCCCCCGGCTTCCCCGCGTTCGCAAGCTGCTCGTATCATTCGATGCCGACCGAGCAGTCCCGGGAAGAGTCTCAAAGGAAGGAGATGCTCACATCCTGTGTCTTCCCACCCTAAGCGAAGGAGGGCTCAGGACTCCCTTTCCCCACCCGTGCTTTACGCCACTGAAGGAAACGGACTATAGGAAACTAAGCAGAAAGTATGATGATAACAAGGGCAGAGGAATAAAGAGCGTAAAACTACAGGTAAAATCTGAAGAAAGTAAGAAATGCCCTAACTGAATGGGAGAGAAGTAGACTGTAGAAGTATAAATATATGAGAAAAGTCTAATATGGAAGATATACGCGTAGTTCTATGGCAACTCAAGAGGCATCGCCCTATTCTTTGAATGTGGATCAGGGTTTCTTGGAACATAAAGGTACAAAAGAAAATTTAACCAAGGATATGACTTAGGTGCAGTGTGTGGTAAATGTGTAAAGACAATAATTGAACACAAAATTCTAGAATGTGGCAATATCCACACGGATGACGATGGAGATCCAGCCACTTTCCTTAAGGCCCTAGGATTTGGGGATAACAGAGGTACAGTGAATGAATCAGCGGCAAAAAGAGCGATTGGAATATTGGTGGCTAGAAAGCACAATTTTGACGTAAGGTTATCAGCGAAGGATTGAAAATTTAAAGATAATGAAGGATTAATTGACTGATTTATTACGTATATCATTTACACCGTTAGAGAAATATATATAAAAAACCAAGCATGATAGCAATCTCTATCATACCCATTTAGGAAAGGCTCCGAACTTCCGTCCGTCCGGCAATCCGTCCATTCTCCATGTGTCAGTTCAGGATCTGCCCACTGGAGACAAATGCAGGGTTATTTGACTGGACGCATTAAGATGAAGGCGACTCCATCTGATGCCACAGTGAATTCCGCGCAAAAGCATCGAATTGCAAGACCACGAGGGCATCGAGTTCATATTTCGGGTGTCGAGAAGAACGCACCACTAAAAAAAATCAAAGATCGTCAAAATTGTGAGAAAAACAAAGCGCCCAACGTTGGGCTCGAACCCACGACCCTGAGATTAAGAGTCTCATGCTCTATCGACTGAGCTAGCGGGCGACATAGACAAGGCTCCCGAAATAGGTACGCACACAATGAGAACAGGAATTAATGGTGGCGAGAGTGGGTTGGGAAAGAGTGATAGCACTTGTTGTGGAGGAGGAGTAGACTTAAGGCAGCGTCGTGGAATCCGGCCTGGCATCTCCGCCATCCTGAGAAAGTGCTAAGCGGAGCAAAGTGTTGGTTCTCACCACCTTTCTCTCGCATCTCTCACGCTCTCTCACCATATCATTCTACGAGCCGAATGCTGAACTCGACAGCTCTCTGCGAACATAGGAATCAAATGCTGCAGGAAATTTAAAACAAAATTAGAGGGCAATTAAGCTCCTCTTTTAAGGGTACGATGTGAGAGGGGTTTCTACCATACAGACACTCTTTCCTCTTCAACAATCGCAGTCATTACATAAAAGACCACACAGCATAAATTCAAAGCCCCGCTTTAACCAAGCCGTACGAACGTACCTGCGTGGTGTAGCGGTAGTAGACACTTTTAGTTGGACGTACGCAGTGAGCTTGCGCGCGCAACGACACTGCGGGTAACAAATGCGCATGCGTAGAACGCAACGTATCTAGCCGCGCGTTGCGGACGCCTGCTTAGCGTACGCCACGTGGGACGCTACGTGCTGCGTAGAGAACATGGGGGCGACCATCTCGCCCGCTTCGGAATAAATACATGTCGCCGCTGGGTTCTCTTACCCAATAGCTCGCTCAAATGGTAGCGGTTCACTTTTATTTCACCTACTCTTGCCCACACATACCGGCATGAGCGATAACTGGCCCCTGTTTTTCAGATAATTTGGCGATTTTCAAGCTTCTAAGCCTAACTAAATGCACTGTGTTTTCCTCGTTGCAACGACACCTGGCGAAGCAGTTTTTTAGCTTTTAGGCAGTTCTTACATTTTCCTCGGTTTGCACAGTTTTTCTTGGAAAAAAAGGCTCGCAATGCACTCACCCTAGTTACCAGTAATCACGGATGAAAATTTCTTCAACCGAGCGTTGATGGGCTTTGACGTCTTGTCACTAGATGGCAATACTGTTTACGCGTGTGCCTGAGGGACGCTATGGCGCGGCCAACTAATGGTGTCTTCGACTGGTCGCTCCCGCGATCCGGTTAGGATCTGGCAGAGTGGGAGCCGCTCTCGCTCTGGGCGCATAGCGAGACTAGTCAAGCCGAATGGTCAGCGAGTTTTTAGAGCGGAAGCGAAGGAGGCAGAAGGGGGACGTAACTTCCGGAACCACTACACGGCAGCGCTGCTGATGTCAACAGTAGCCGAAAAGGTCCCTTGATTACCTTTAGCCGCACGTGGTCGCACACAGTTTGCATCACGGTCGCCGCTTAGCCTGTATCGATCGCTACCCCGGCTTTCCGTCCCACGGGGCGCTCAATTTTCTAACATCGCCTTGTGGGTAGCACTGTCGTCCTCATCTGAGCTGGTGCTGGAATCGCTGTTGTCATGCGACAGCAACACAGACCGCGTTCCTAGCGTAGTTACCCGGCGTCTCTTGGAGATTTTGCCTCACATAGCGCGGCACCCACAAAACACAACACAGCAAGGACGCCACGACTGCGTCAAAAGCCTACACTTGCTTCTGCCTATGCGCAGGGGACGCCGAGGCCTCGCACCGCTTTCGCGAAAAGGCGGAAGTGGCTCTGTCACGTGGGACTCATCTCAGAGCCGTTCCGACTTTTTTCTCGGAGCGCGTCGGAGCGCTCTGAGCTGGAGGCGAGCGCTCAGAAAGAACCAGCCGAATGTAGTCAGAGCGGCCGGTTTCGACCAGCCGAATGTGCGGTCGCCTCTCAGAGCGCTCTAGAGCGATCTAAAGCGACCAGTCGAAGACACCATAAGAGTGTCGTGTTTACACTATTCACAGCGTGCGCAACGCAGTAAGAGATGCGTACGCAAGCTTACTGCGTGCGCCCCAAATAAAAGTGTCTAGTGTGACTCGCAACGCGAGGGCCCGATGGTCAGGGGTTTCTGACGCGCCGCTGGTGTAGGTGGTGCCATCTATGGGAGCCTCACGTAAATTTTCCGTCACGCCGATGGCAACGACTCCGGCCTTTCTGAGACACGGGGCCTTTACGCTTGCGCGTAAAAAAGGAGGCCCCCGGAGAGAGTAGGGAGAATGCGGAAAAAGCCAACCAAGCTTCGAAGCGACGCAACTAACTTTCTTTCGGTTCGAACAACAGTACATAACTTGTAGAACAGGCGAATAGAATGGATTTGCCAGCGGAACAATGAGAGAAAATCGGCTTTGAGGAAAGGAAGGGTGCAGTAACTGTCGATGGGCCATTGGGCTCCCAAGCTCAAGTTGGACGGCGCGACAGCAGCGCCGCTTCGGCGCGAGGCGAAGTTGTAGGGAGTGCCGCGCCTAGGAAAATCAAGCGCAGCGGCGCGTTGAACAGCGCCAAACGCTCATCTCGCGTGATATTATTGAAGTTTTTGCAATGGCATCAGCTTCTTCGTGTTCACGGAAACCTCGAAGCAATTACTGTTGTGTTGTGGAGTGCCATAACAGTCTGCACAACACGAAGAACCGGGAACCGCCGGTGAGATTTTACCGCTTCCTTGGCATGTGGTACGAGAAAGAGAGGTGCCAAGCGTGGATCTCAGCAGTCCGCAGAATCAAGTTAGTGTTTCCTTTGCGGTAGTATGAGCTTAATTCGTATAGCACAGCAATACTAGTGATCCCAGTCATACCTGTGAGGCTAACTAGCGCGAAGACTGGCTTAGCCCGCAACCGATGCGCACGGCAGTTGAATGTGTGGATGGGCTCTTATGTTTATCGCGCACTTGAAGGTTGTTTATCGCGCACTTGAAGGCAGCACGCGTTTTTAGCAGGTAGATTGTAATAAGCATGACAGTTCCGCATAATTTGCAGGCTATGGAGTTTAGTGGGTTTTTGATCCAATCTGGATTAGCAACGCGACAGGACGAAACACCGAACGAAAAGAGACGCTTGTATCGCTTCTCGTGTTTTTCGCGGTGCTTTTCGAAATGGCACTATGATACTTGACAGTTTTCGTTTCGGCTGTAGTTAGTGACAGGTCATGAAGGCACCGGATTGTTGGCTTCGCCCGGTAAGTGTGTCGTGATAAACGAATTCACCGTCGTCAGCTGATATGAGGGAGGGCCGTGGTAGGGCAGCCGCTTTTTAAGGACAGGTAGAACAACTATCCGTTATTAATCTCCTGAACAACTTTTGCCAAGGCTACTTTTTGTTTAGTGTTACCATGGCACGCTACTTTTGAGCTATTTATTAATATTATGCTCACTTATGGGCTACAGCTTCTGACAGGCACTTTGATCAATGACAATTAATGCGGAGGCTCAGCGTCTTTGTTTTAGGATTGAATAGTTTTTTTTGAACTGTGATTTTTTCCAGTAATAAATATTACTACATTCTGCTGTTACATTAGAAAATGCAGTAAAGCACAGAATATAGCTTTAACAATTTCTTTATGATTTTCTTGGCTTATGCCTGGTGTCTCACTACACTACGTACTGTTCTTTATGCAGTCCCGACGGCACCACATGGAAGCCAAATGCTTCATCAAGAAATTGCAGTGACAACTTCGTGGGCAACTCTAAGAGTGATATCAGTCACCATCCTTCATATGTGCCCAGCGTCTTCCCTTCAGTCTAAAGGGAAAAAATGCCAAACCAAGAGAGGGCAAAAAGGATGTAAAAATGGCTTAGAAGTATGTATACCTGAATGTATGAGTGGCACAGACAATACATAAAGAGTGGTAAGATGCACAGGTATGCTATCAAGATATTGTGCAAAGCATGTATTCATTCAGCTTTCAGAGGATGGCAGTCATAGTTTTTTTTTGTTTATACAAAACAGGTGGCTGAAGCGTTTTAAACAAGCAGCATCATCACCTGAGGAAGATGATGTATCACGGCAGCAGCAGAAAGTGGCGGTCAATGTCTCCACTCCTACATATGCTGCTGATTCAGCGAACTCCATGGATGACCTGCAGCTTGCGCGTATGAACAGCACTGCAGCTGAAGCTTCCCTCCCAACACATGCTGATGTCGTAAGTACATCTTTAATTGCAGACACTTCAGTGTATCCTGAGAGCACCTTCGCAACATTGTAGGGCATTTTCACTATCACCTTCAGTTCTAGAAGCTATAACAAAGATAATGACATTCAAGCAGGTTTTGTTTTTGAGTTGCTAGACAAAACCTGCTGAACGTGGAAATTCTTTCTACTTGTGTGATGAATGGGGCTAGGGCAGCAGCCTCTGCTGCTCACTCGGCTGAAGTGTGGCTATAAATGATTGTTTGCATACATAAATTATATGTTGTGTTTGGTGTTAAGGAATAAACGAAATAAAGGTAATGCAGGTAATATGCTACCATAACAGGAATAAGCCTTGCGACTCATTACCAGGTATTCACATGTACCATGACAGCCGTGCTGCTTTGAAATGAATTTCAAAACTGTTTTAAAGCACATCCACCTACCATTGTCCAAATACAATGCAATCCAATGTGTTGCAACTGCTTGTAAGGAAAATGTGTGCCTTAGGGGAAGGGGAAAGCTGCGATTTGTGGAAATTTACATTTACCTAATTTGTAAGTTTTTGTGTTCATAAAGAAATTGTAACTACTGCAGTCTGTGAGATGTTCACCGTAAATTAAAAAGCCCTTGCGATGTGGCACTTTGGGGTTAGAATCGTACAGGGAAGTATCGACATAATTGTGCTTGGAGATTATACACCTATAAATTTATTCTTTTAGGACTGCAAAACAGCACCCTCTTCAGGAAGGCTGACCCTGCTTCTGTGTGTGACCAATGGGAGTGAAGCATCCACCCAGGTGTCTCACACAGAACTGACAGACCATGTTTGGCTAATATTTATTTGTAGTTCAGTTCTAGGGACCTGTGTTCTACTGCAGTGAATTAGTCATTTTTAATAATTACTTACCTTTGAAATGTTCCATTTAAGTAGGTGTCTTTTCAGCTTGGTTTTTAAATACTCATTTTCATCCTTGAAGGTGACCCTGACAGATGGATCGTGGAAGAGAAGCTGTGGGTTTTCTGGATTTTCTTCTCTTAAAGACAACGAAGAAGCACTTCGAGACCTGTGTGCGTCACACTGCCGGTTTTCTGCCTCCTACTAAACTTGATGCCCCGTTCTAGGTACAGAAGAAGTGATATGGCAGCTGAGGACAAACTGTGCTTGTTTTTTACAAAGCCTCGGCTCGGGATTGCCTATGCCGCGCTGGCAGTCATTTTTGATGTAACAGCTACGACAGCATCAAATGTGTTTGTGAAGACTTTAGACATTCTTAGTGCGGCGTTGCAAAAGTGGATTTTTGTACCTCCACGAGAGTTGATTAGCCTGTCTATGTCACCGCCATTCAAGGAACACTACCCTAATTGTACATTCATAATTGACTGCACGGAAGTACGAACTGAAACACCATCTAATCCTGAATGTCAGTATGTGATGTATTCAAACTACAAGAGCGGCTACACTATAAAATTTCTTGTTGGGATCATACCAAATGAAATGATCACATTTGTGTCTAATGTGTATGGTGGGCGTCAGACGGATTCTTTTATAACTCAAGATTCTGGGTTCTTGGAACTCCTGAAGCCAGGTGATTTAGTCCTTGTGACAAAGGGTTTCCTAGCATAAGAACTACTGTTGAGGGGAAAGGTGCGGTCTTACTTATGCCTCTTTTTAATGTAGGAGGTGGTCAACTGTCTCAGGAAGTCATGGAAAAAACTTATGAAATCGCATCCGTTCGCATTCATGTTGAGAGGGTTATTCAGAGACTAAAAATCTCCCGCATTCTGAGCAACAAAATTCCTATCAAGTTGATGCCACACATGAACAAAGTAGTTTCTGTGTGTGCTGCTCTTGTTAATATGCAGCCACCAATCATCAAGAAATAAGGCTGGTGTGTTCACCGCAACTATCATCATCGGTCCAATATGCCAACTGCAGGATGAAGGCCTCTCCCGTATCCCTCCACTTATGCCAGCTGCGGCTGCCTTAACCCCACAAGCTTCCTGATGTCATATCCCAACCTGGATGTGTTGCACCTGCTATATTTACGTTCTCTTGGAATCCAGCCTGTTACCCTTAGAGACCATAAGCTAGCCCCTTTACTAATCAATGCCTTGCTGCCCATGCCCATTTTCTCTTCAGCTTAAGTGGGGTGTTAGTGACTTGTGTTTGCTCCTTAACCCTCCCCACTCTCACGCTGCGCAAGCGACATGATGGTTACACTTAGTTCACACTCAAGACCTGAAATCAGTTTTAGTTCTCTGTAAGTTTTGATATGTGTTGCCGGCATCATTACTATATCGCTAAATGCATGTCCGCTTACCTGGTATAGTTGGGAAGGGAATCACTGGTTTAATGCTGATAAGTTGTTCCCTTTGCTTTGTCCACTAGCACGATATTTGAATGCTTTGCACTTGCATTATATTTCATGGTATTTTCTGGCTCAGTGCTTTAATAAATCCAGCCTCCTTCAAAAGGCTCCAGGCTTTCTGCCTTTCTCACCTTAGTGTCGAAGCTCTTAAGCAGTTCATTGTTTTTAAGTCGGTGGCTCAGCCTTGAATCAATAACAAATGAGCAGACCTTCACTGTTTTATCGACTTCGAACCTGGCAATCTTTTTCGAAAGCTTATGCACTGTGCTTAAATACAAGAATTCAAATGACTTGCGTACTAGCCTAAACCACTTTGAAAAGGCCAGTGGATAGTGAAACAGATTTTCTTGTGTTCACATATTAGTTGTCGTATTTGTTATTCTACTGCTATTTTTAATTATTTGCAAATAATTGTATTACTTACATTCCTTATGTGTTTTACTCATTTATGCCTTTAACGTATTTGTATCATGCACTGGCACCTCTTCTTTGTACCTTTGGCACAACCAGCAAGTGCATTGTCGTGTGTTGAACAATAATGAACGAATGCACTGTGTCATTGCAATGCTAAGCTCTGCAGTGCTAGCATATTATTTTTCTGACTGCTGTTCTCTTTCACGTGTGCCATGCCAATGACAGAAGATTTTTTGCAATGTTACCTGATGGGATGTTTTTGCAGATTTATGCACAGCTTGTGCATAGTGGCACTACCATTGTGTGGTATTTTATGTCGACATATTGGTGGTTGTTTTTGTTGTTCTATTGCTGTTTTTAATTATTTCCAAATAATTGTATTTCTTAGATTCCTTATGTGTAATACTAATTGATGCATTTCACGCATTTGTGTCATGCACTGGCACCTCTTCTTTGTACCTTTGGCACAACCAGTAAGTGCACTGTCATCTGTGTGCAAAGAAAATGAACAAATGCACTGTGTCACTGTGGCAATGCTAAGCTCTGTAGTGCTTGAATATGTTTTTTTCTGAGTGCTGTTCTCTTCCACTTGTGCCATGCCAATGACAGAAGATTTTTTTGCAATACCTGATGGGATGTTTTTGCAGTGGCACTACTACCCTTGTGTGATATTTTATGTTCACATTTTGGGTTGTGGTATTTGTTGCCCGCTGTTTTTAATTTTTGCCGATAACTGCATTAAATACATTCCTGATGTGTATTTTAATAATTTTGTGTAAGGAGCATTGTTTCTATGACATAACGCATTTATAAATCTGGAAGAAAGGTTTTATGTTTGGTGTTAAGTATTGTGAAATGATATAGTGTACCGAATAGAGCTGCAAAAAGTAAACTTTTATTTCTGAAAACATGAGTACAATTAGTATCACTGGTTACAAAACCAATTCACTCAAATAAGTTATTGTCGCTGTTCAGCATTTCACTATACACTCATAAATGCTCCCAAAAATATTAAGATGTAAAACTGCCATCATTACTTGTGCTGTGTAAGAATGCAGTAACAATGTTTAAGGACTAGAAGATGGAGTGAAAATATTGCACTTAAAACAGAAAGCTTGATTTGTTGGCGTACTGAGCACCGACTTACAAGAACCCTCTTTGCTTGTGAGTGGAAACAAAATAAATTATACTAAAGTCTAGATAAGGTTTGGGATGAGAAATTTGAAATAAATGTATTCCATCTTCGGGATGAGCTCAGACAAAAATGCTTCATCCCTCTTTACTGCTACAATCACATTGCTGAGGAGTGAAAACATAAAGTAGTGCCTTATTTAAATTCAAAACATACAGTTGTACCTGGATTTGGGTGTAGTATTGGTGGCTAGACCTAAGCTCAATTCGGTCGTTTCGGAATTCCAGGTAGGGCAATTTTATAGACCTTTCATCATAGTTGATGAATGGCGTATCTTTATATTTAAATGGGCACTTTATCTCCACGAGGACTGTCTCATTCTCAAGCTTCACAAGTCCATCAGGGCTACAACACAGCCATGGCTGCTCAGGCAGCACTACCAACCCTGTCTGGAGAGGGAAGGAATTAAAAATAATTTTGTGAAATAATAGGTTCTTCGCAAGGCAGAAGCACATATTATGCGCATTAGAAAAGCAAACAAACAAAATCGCACCTGAAATATGTGTGCCTCAAGCCGCCGCCCCAGCTCCTTTCGTGCTCTGGCTTCTGTGTTGATACCTGTTGAATATTCAAGTTTTCCATTTATTAATCCACATGTCAATCACTTGATTTAAATGAACCTCATTTGTGCTTCAACTTTGCCTTCGACACATCTCATATTTAACTTGAGAGCATGCCATTGTCATCAGCTTTGCATCATAATGTGCAAGATAGAAGTTAGATCTTACAGTAACGCATAGCAGCGTTCTTGAATGAGCATGCAGTCTTCAGTTGCTGAGCAGCTTTCCTGTAGCCACCTTCACCACTTTTTGTGCGCACACAATGTGCTTTGGTGCTGCTAATCCGATACCGGCGTTCCTGAAGCCACCTGCACGTTTTAAACGAATGGTTTGAAATCAGCTAAAAGATTGCCTTCACTACCATTATAACTTGCCGTGGACACTTTGCTTGGTCTTGTATTAGGACAGACAGTTTACAGGGACTGCAAGAGAGGACCACTTCGGTTTGGTACTTAGCAGCCTCTAAGCTATTCATCTCTATTGCAAGGTCCCTGCGCATGATTGTTTTTTTTTTGTTGCACTGTTGTCGACAACTTTCAGGCAGTGGTACACAGGCCGCCGTGCCGTTAATTTCAGCAGGTCTTCCAAAATTTCTTCATCTGCCACCTTCGAAGCTTGATCTACAATTTTGTTAAGCACGTCCTGGCACACCAATTTTTACGCATCCATTTGTCCCATTTCCAAGATTTCCTTCTTCGAACTCATTATGTCCGGGTAGTTCAGCAGAATGGACGAAGATGCAGCCTTTGTGTTGGCCGAATTGCTATCTTGACCTGTTATGCAAAAGGGACATAGACAAACGTCCATAAGGTTACACACGTTCTGAACAGAGAAGTGCAACTTTATTTTAGTATAAATACAAGCTGTTTGGACATTCAGCGCAGCAAGATGCTAAATAATTGCAAGACTTTAACGTTTCTGTTTGCTTCATATGCGAAGAAAAGCATGCGCACAGAACTTAAAGTGTATGAAATAACCTTAGACAAAATGCAATAGTGCTGAGACTCACTGGGAAAGAGTGCCATCAAGTCTTGGTTCCGTGGCCTCTGGGGTTTCATGCTCGGTTTGCCCCACTGTTGAGGCTGGCTAGTGCAGGAAGTTTCCTCGTAGCGGTTGATGTAAAAGCACACCGCGGCGGCATGCTTGCACTGCGCTGCAATGCCCGCTTTACAAGTGCAGCGGCCGTCCTTTATGTGAAGCTCCTGCTTTGCATGAATTGACCAAGTTAGCTGTGGTGAAAAAAAAGAAAGTGCCGCTTAAATTCACGCAGTCAACACTGTGACTGGATCACTGTTCGCAAGTCGAAAACAGCCTTCAGTCACACTGTGACTCGTCCGCAGAAAATGATCACGCGAATTAATGCAATGTTTTGAGCTGCCTCCCCTACGCGACGACTCGGTGATTAGTGCCCTCGGCTGCTGACCACGAGGGTGCGGGTTCGATTCCGGCTGCGGCAGCCGCGTTTCGATGGAGACGAAACTCAAGGCGCCTGTGTACTGAGTGATGTCAGTGTACGTTAAAGAATCCCAGGTGGTCAAAATTAAGCCCGCCACAACAGTTTCACAGTTTAGAAATAAATGTCTCAGAGTGCATGCCTCGACAAGCGCGCAGTTGAATACGCGCGGCCAAAAATAAGAACGGAGTCATAAACAGCAGAGTGCTCGCGCGCAGTCGTGATCCAAGCATCAAATGGCACATATCAGCTCTGCTGTTGAAGTGCGTGCGTACACACGTGAACGTGCGAACTAGAATGCCATGGCGTGCTGAACTGCGTTTGCATGCTCACTCACGAGTCGAATGTAAAAGCAAACAGCACTTGAGCCATGAGCCTGTAATGCAATCTGAAACCACATGCGTGACAAACTGTGAGTTCGGGCGAGTGCGCCGAGCATGCAAAAATCGACGCGACACAGTATGCAGAACGCGAACAGTTACTCACTAGCAGTAAAATGTCTTTACTCTCCGAAAGCGGAAGGACTGTGCACTTACCTCGAGATGCATGTCGTAGGTGACGTAATCGCTCACTTGCGACACGCACTTCGCTTGAACACAAACATCATTGTCCTCAATGATCTGCTTCACACTGTATACATTAGGTACCAAACGCTTTCCTTTCATGAGATTCGAGCGGCGAAAATGTCCATCAAGATCACTTATCCTTTTAAAGCCGCACCGCAATCGATACATCGCGAATCGAAGAGCACCAGCTGCCTTCGTCCCGCGTTTTGAAAATCCCTCCGCAGAGGGCGCTGATTGTCTGCTTTCACGGCGCCGCCTGGCCGAGCATCGGATCCCTATTGGTGACCGTTGACCAGTGATCACCATTGAAGCGCTGGCAGCCATTACGAGTTTGTGGCGTGTGGCCGCCGTTGAAACAGCTTTTATGTCAATGTATCCTTCTTTGCTTAAATGTCAATCTAATAATCTACTCCGCGAGACATAACGAGATTTTTTATATTGTTGGCTTAGTTTCAATCGATCGCGTTAGGCGGTCGTTTTACGAAAACTGCAAAGTTTCTCGGTTTGCTTGGTTGAGGGGCTCGTGACGTCATCAGCCCCCAAAACTGAATATCTGAGGACTACAAGTTTCGAGTAGATTCAAGCGGATTATCATATGGAAGTATACTAACCTAATCTAATAATTCACCTTAATTCGCCCATAAACCAACTTTATTCTGCCCATTACTTCTGAATCAGCTTAACCCACCCATTCATACCCACCAATCCACATGCTAATGAGAAATACTCGAATTTAATCCATTTTTTTCTGGGGGAGGGGAGGGTGGGCCTGCTTCCAAAATTGTGGCGGTCCTTTAGCATTATCGGGGGTGGGCCACCTTACGAATTGCATTTTCTTTAACGGCTGGTTCGCATGCCAGCGACTGAGCTAATTGAGCGATTGGGAGGCGCGTCGCAGCGAAAATTTCCAACTTTTTGGAACCTCGTCGCTCTCACCTCTCGAGCCACCGCGAAGGCTGGAAACAATTTTTTTGCGCCGCGGTATCAGGAGAGGGGAGCGTTTTCGCTTGCACGTGAAACAGGCTTGAGAATGTGGTCGAGAGGGCCTCCCAAGTTTTTGTTCTCGTTATTCTGCAGAACAAAACCTATCCTATGTAGGCTCAGGTGTTTATATCAGCATCGTATGCAGTTCGCCATTGGCGACGGTATATTATGGCGTCGCAAAAGTTGGTATTTAGCAGGGTGATTTAAGAACGGTTTTGCTCCCCTCTCCGCTCACCCGGCGAGCAAAAGCACTACTTGGCATGCGAAATGCAAGTAGCGGCACAACATAGCGCCGCAATAACCAGAGCTCCTTCATCTTAACAGTCGCGAGACTTTCCATAGGGTCCATGTATTAAAAAGAAACCCGGCAGTCTGAGTGGGCCATAATGAAGCAGTTTACAGTTTGCAGGGACTACCGTGTCATTATCGTAATCTGTCTGCAAATTACTAACTTAGAAATTGTTGATAAACTCTTCATCGCTTTCCAAGAAAATCGGTGAATCAGATGAGAACGAAACTTTACGGACATAACACTTTGAAAGATGAGTTCAGACGTAAAAAAAAGCTGAAAATTAACACGTTTACAAGAAAATAAGGAATATCGACAGCTTTTACTGGATCCTTTCAGACGGAGCCGCCACCCGTAATCCTATGCAAGTCTGCAGTGAAGCTCCACTAAAGCCTTCTAGAACACTGTAGCTCCACCCTCAGTCAGGACCGCCGTACTGAATTCCTCCTCGACAAAAAGCGGTCCGTCGCCAAACATTTTCTGATACCTAAAGAAGAAGGTAATCATAAGAAACAATTATAAGGTCTAAAATTTTGACCCCCCTGGCTTGTTGGATATGGTCAAACATTAATAAATTCATTTCGTTCTCTGTTCTGATTGAAGAGCGGGATAATACAGGGCGACGCGGACATGGCTCGTTGTTACCGAATGTTGTTTCTGAAGCGAAAGGTTCACTACGCCAGGTTTTCAAGAGGATAGCGTAGTTCCGTTTATGACCTTGAAAAGCTTTAAAGGTGAAACCGTGGAGCAAAGTCAGGTAGCCAATGGTGGCGTATATATGCCAAACCAAGATGGTGGACCAACGCCAAATCTCTCGAAGGTCAAGGTACAAGGTTTAAGAGCTGGGACAACTTGCGATGGTGAATGACGGTGTCGTCATATAAAAAGACTTTGAGCAAACAAGCCCATCAATCACGGAGATAGGTACTCTGCATGTGAACGGTGTCGGAGCCACCGACTGTGACGTCAATGGAGAGCTGTGTATATATACCAACGGCGAGCCTGTGGGAGTAGAAACCGGTTTTGCTGTTGAGGATGAAGAACATCCTGCCGTGATAGCGCGCCGCAACGCGAAGCTTCAACGTTTCATTGAGGCTAGGAACAAACGCCGTGCCGAAGAGACAGAAGAAGAACGTGCCACACGCGCCGAGAAAGGACGGAGGAGTGCTACTCGAAGAAACAGCAGAAAGTTCTTCAGGCCGTACGTCTAATGCTACGCAGATTCGGAGGTTTCTTTTGCTTCTCACCAGGTTTAACCAACGCTAAACCACAGCTAATTTATTTAAAGTTGTATCCTACTATAGCCACGTTTTAAAGCGGATTTTCCCAACTGGTATGATCTAAAAGCCTGATGACAGCAAGCGCCCGCGATTGCGTATCGCAGCAACAAGTTCTCGTCTCGCAGCGAGAACCTGGGCACCGCGACAATGACAAACAAACCAATCCAACATGACAGCCGCCTGTCCGACCATAGACTAAATAGAGTTTCTCAATTTACCTAGAGGGAAAGCTGGCCGAGAGTCTATGCGAGCACTTCACCCACCGCGGGAATGCCGGGAAGACGAGGTTTCTTACTTGGCTCGGCTAGCGTTGGGCCTAAAACGTGGATTCTGCCTCCGAATCGAGAGCAGCGTTGCTGTGCTCCGCGATGCTGTCTTCTGCACGGAGATGAAATTACTTCACCAGTGCGCTTTTCACTTCAATAAAATTCACGCATATATTAACAGCCTTTCATCGAGATTTGACTCTCTCGCTTCGGGTCATTGTTCTGCACATGCGCAGTGGAGCCCCGCTATTCCCTTATCAGCTTAATCGATATGGTCGTTCCCATATTGTAAAATTCAGCCTTTGCGGAGCTCGGCCTGGATAGATCGGCTCCAAGGAACGGGTCAACTGTTCGGGGTTGTAGCTCAGATGGTAGAGCGCTCGCTTAGCATGCGAGAGGTACGGGGATCGATGCCCCGCACCTGCAGTTCATTATTTTTATAATTTTTGTTTCGTTTTTTTCAATCATCAACAAACACGGTGCCATCCGGCACCTGCTTGTCGCTACCTTCTTCTTTTATTTTGTCAAAGCTTTACTTAGTCATTGTTTCGCGTATTTCTTTTGCATAAATTGTCAGCACATACGAACATATGCACGCTCGTAAAGTCAACTGAAACAAATGGCGGCTGCTGGACTGTACTTGGCTAAGCTTGACCTTGCCCTCGTCAAACCAGGTAGTTGATTACGTGAAAGAGGCTCGAGGAAAGAGGCAGAAGCGAGGAGAAACGCGGATCCCGCGCTTCAAATCAGCGCGTTCCGAGACACGAACTCCGGGGCCGCCAACCTCTGAACCCGGGATGGATTACAAGAAATGACAATGCGACACAGTCGTTCAAGGAACAGTGTGAGGAATGGGGTGACATTGAAAAACCTTGAATGACTCTTTCGGACTCAGGCTACCCCGAAATAAGGAGAAAGAGTTACAGGACGGCAGATGCCGCAGCATTTATTGCAAATATAAACATGTACATTCTCAAATCATTTCTAAGCAGTGAGATATCCAGTGACTCAACAGTGAGATGGCACTGAAAGCCCCCAAACGGCAGTCGTTGACACCATAAGCGGGCAGCTGGCTGCAGCTTCACGGTGCCAGTGCAAGCTGGACCGACGTACGCGCGCCTAATTTTCCGCCAATGTGCGTCGCGTACATCTTACTATGCTGCGAAAGCATGACCAGGGGAATCACATTGCTTTACAGTGGACCTTTACCCGACGTTGCAGCTCGCAGGCACGCTATCATGTCCACACGACCTTGCCGCAGGAGAGGGTCGCGGAGGCTAAGTCGAGGAACTGATTATAGTATCCCGCCTCCGTAATAGTTGTGCACGTATAAAAGTCCCGTACTACTACTAATACAACATATGTGTGCCTGTGTGTGTGCGTGCAGGGTGTTTAACGTAGCTTGAACCAAAGATTAAAAATAAGGTGAACACCGTAACTGCGTCACACCAACGACATATTGTTTCCCGTCGTGTGGCGCTCCTCGAAGTGTTTTTAAATTCATGTTGATAAGTTAATTAGCTTAGATTAATTACGCATACATTTATTATTCACTTCAGAACAATGTGCGTTTCGATTTACTTGAGAGGGAGTTACGAAGTAACCGTTACAGGTTTTTGTGCCAACATATACTTCCACGTGGTATTTTTTCCAAGAATTTTAAGACTGAGCCTGCGAAGCACCAAAAAGAAATCCGTGTTTGCGCTTGCGCTGCCGTATTGCAGTGCTGCCAAGCGGGTCCTCGGTGAACGAAGCGGGCGCATTCGTCATATCGAAGTGAGCGGCCGACGCCTGTTCTGAACATAAGTCTGTAAAGCGCGTCAGCATATTCTCCCTGAACCGTAAAGCGTGAGCCGTGGTCGGCGATTAGTGATAGGCAGGTCATCGACCACCAACTAAGGCGGAACCCCTAATCAGTCATCGCATAGGCAAAAACGAAAGGAAGGAAAAACGTTGAATTTGCGCATTTCAATCAAGGCAGCCTCCATTTTTTCATTTTTATAGTTTTGCAGCCCGTCCGACTGAGCAACGGCCGCTCACTTAGAGCGCTCGTATCGTTCAATCAAAACACGGTGGGAGCGCTGGAATGGGGTGGCTCATGAGAGGCAGTCATGCGTTCTTTTTCTTTTAATATTTTGCTGGTCATATTTGAATGCCACAAAGAAGGAACATGTAGGATTTACATTGCTACAAAACAAAAAATCGACTGATATTTCATTGTTTGCAATTTTCAATACCTCAAAGACCCCATGGCAGTGGGATTTTGCATAAGGGGTGGGTTAACATGAATGAACAGAAAAATTGTTCGATGGCTGTTCTGAAGTGGCTGGGGTTATAGCGTAGGATGACGCCTGCGAGAAGATCGTTCCAGTCGATGGCAGTCTTTACAAAAAAAAAAAGGTGTAGAGGTGGGTCGTTGTTCGGGCATTTGGCGGATAAACGGCCATGGTGTGGGCGATGCGGTTGAAGGTCCGATGAATTGGCACAATGGCTCTAGTGCTAGGTGATAAGGCTTGATAGAATTTTCTGAAACAAGCAGAGTCTTGTTATTTTCGGTGTCCTTGTAGTCTTGGAAGACCGGCTTTAACATTTAGGTTATGGACGCTTGTATCGCGGGGGTAAGCAGAAAAGATAAATCTGGCAGCACGGTTTTGAATCGATTCAATGGTAGCTGTTAGGTGATGGTGATGCGAGTCTCGTAATGCGCACGCGTACTCCACCTTGGCCCTCACGAGGGTTACGCATGATAGTTGTTTTACGCGTGAAGGCGCATGAATTAGGTTACGTGCAAGGAAGCTAGGAGCGTGCTTAGCATCTTTAGTAATATTTGTAATGTGAGAAAACCATCTGAGAAAAACGGAAATGTGAGCGCCTAAACATTTCAAGGAGGAGGCTCAAGAGATAGTGGACCCGCTCAGTAATTAGTTACTGGACGGATAATACTGACGTCTGTGGAAGGTAATTACAGCTATTTTGATAACATTGGGAGTCATTAGACAATTTCGACACCATTCCTCGACTTATGCCAGGTCGTTCTCACGAGCTAAATTGTCAGTATATGGCTATATTTACGACGGTAAATAACGGGATCGTCAGCGAAAAGACGTACATTAGAAGAGAAGCATTAGGGTAGGTCAATAATATATATGAGAAAAAGAAGAGGGCCTAGTACGCTACCTGGTGGTACACCGGAGACGACTGGGGCAAAACTAGAAGAGTAATGATTAGCATCAACAAACTGCAGGCAGTCGGTCAGAGAGTCTTTGAATCTTATGCTTATTTGGAATCTAAAAAAATGGCGCCAGCGGGAACTTTTCAGTCTAAGTTGGAACTCATACATACATACATACATACATACATACATACATACATACATACATACATACATACATACATACATACATACATACATACATACATACATACATACATACATACATACATACATACATACATACATACATACATACATACATACATACATACATACATACATACATACATACATACATACATACATACATACATACATACATACATACATACATACATACATACATACATACATACATACATACATACATACATACAGGAATTTTATTGAAAGATATATAAATATGCAGTACATAGCGCGTGCCCGCAGAAGCGCGAGCGCTTGTGGACGGGCCACGGGCCACGGTCGTTTAGAAACAGTGCCAGTTGTGTGTCGCAGAACAGGCCTTTCTGAAAACCGTGCTCATTAGGGTGAAAAACCATGATGGGTTCTAGGTTCTTTATGAGGCGTGACTAAAAAACATGTTTCAGGCGCCCGTGTGCTGTGCGATGTCAGTGCACGTTAAAGATCCTCAGGTGGTCGAAATTATTCCGGAGCCCTCCACTACGGCACCTCTCTCTTCATTTCTTCTTTCACTCCCTCCTTTACCCTTCCCTTACGGCGCGGTTCAGGTGTCCAACGATATATGAGACAGATACTGCGCCATTTCCTTTCCCCCAAAAAAACCAAATGATTTCTGAACACACATTCGTTAGTGATATGGGACGATATGAGTTACCTGGGCCTTTCTTGGGGGATTGGAACGATCTTGTCCACCTTCAATTATTTAGGAACCGTGCCAGTTTATATAAGCACCTGAAAAAAGTGTACTAGAAGTTTGCTACTTACGTCTTTAGTGTTTTTCAAAACTTTTTTCTTGATCCCTTCAATGCCTGCAGATGAAGTGAGTTTTAATGAATCGATTATCTTTTCAATGCCGTGAGTAGTTAACGTGAGAGCAGCCATGTTTGGATGATCTCAAATAGAATGATATGCGAGGCTAGTATCGGGTTTATGAGTAAACACTGCGGTGAAGGTAAGGTTTAGGTCTTCAGCTACATTCCCGTCAGATAGAGGAATACCCGACTGGTCAGATAGAGATACTGGTGCTCTTGAGCCTTTGGGATTAATAGTCCTCCAGAATTGTTTCCTATTGCGACAGACTAATGACGAGAATGTCGATGAGAAGAAACGTTTTGAATTCATTAATAACTTTGGGAAAGCTTTTAATGTCGAATGGTATCTTTGCCATGCGTGTCAGTTGTCTGTGAATTGCGCCGTTCTGAAATATTGCTTTGTTTTATTTCTTAGCCGCTCAAGAGCTGGCGTAAACCACGGTGATGAAAGGGGGACACAAATATTTCTGACGCGGATGCATTTTTTATAGGTTTTTGCGTTTTAGTTTTGGAAATTGACCAGTTTAATTCTACTGAGCGTCCTTCATACCCTGAGAGAAATGGATTGCAGAAGTCGCTTAGTTCAGCGTTCATAGATGTAAAATCACCTTTTTCATGGTGCGGTATCAGTTCAGTGATGGCGTTCAGACGTTTCAGCATGCACCGAAAAGTTCCATGAATTACTGTGTGGTCGCTGATGGCGTCTATATAGCTTACGGGAGATGGACTGTCGGGATGGGATGTTAGCACGAGATCGAGTATGTTGGAAACGCGGTTGGTCCGTCTGGTTGGCGAATTTACCTTTTGTGATAATCCAAATTTTAGGCCCCTGTGAACAAAATGGCTTTCGATGATTTGCTTTGACGATATAGAAGCAATGTCACACCAAGTGATGGACGGAAAACTGAAGTCGCCAAACATAAGGATTGGCACGTTTGGGAGTTGGAAAGTTACAGCTTGCAGGGCATCATGAAACTATGCAACAAAAGTAGTGTTAGCGTCTAGAGGGTGGTAGCGAACTGCGAGGATTAAATGTGGGTGAGCGGCATTACATCTGACAAATATGATTTCTAGAGGAAATTTACCGGGACGTGAGTGCAGGGCAAAGAGGGATGAGCACCTAAGAGGACGCCCCCTCCTCGCCTGGTGACGCGATCACATCTGAATATGTCGAAATGAGGTAAGTAAGATTGAACGTCAGAGTGATTAATAGATGAGTTTAACCAGGTTTCGGTAAGTACTATCAGGTAAGCGTCGGATGTGTTGATAAGGCTGCTTAATGCGTCGCCCTTTGGCAGAAGGCTTCTAATGTTGGTGGAGAGAATGATATTTGACTGCAGTTTTGAGGACGAGCTGAAATGGGGGGCTATGGCTTATGTTGTATCACCTTCTGGGTTTCGTAACCGAATTTATATATTTTGTCACCAACATTTAGAGTATCGTGCCGGAGTTTATGAGTGATGTTCTCGGATTCAGCAAATTGTAGTAGGTGTCTCCAGGCAGAACTTGTTCGAGTGGAGAAATACTCGGCGTTGCTAACACGCTAGATCCCTTGCTATCTCCACTGACTGCAAGAACTGCTTCTTTATGTTTAAAACGAAAGAATATAACGATTCCGAGCACTTGCTTTTCGTCTTGACGCTACAAAAGCCTGTATGTTAATGAAACGCACGCGACCCATAAAGCGAATATTAAAAAACGCAAAAATAGTCATAGCTTATTAAGTTAAATTTTAAGATACTCTGAGCAGCACCACAGGACTCGAAACAGTACATGGTTGATTTCGCCTAGCCCCGATGCTCCATTTTTTTTATCGTTGGTTCAAGTTACGTGAAACACCCTGTATGTATGTATGTATGTATGTATGTATGTATGTATGTATGTATGTATGTATGTATGTATGTATGTATGTATGTATGTATGTATGTATGTATGTATGTATGTATGTATGTATGTATGTATGTATGTATGTATGTATGTATGTATGTATGTATGTATGTATGTATGTATGTATGTATGTATGTATGTATGTATGTATGTATGTATGTATGTAGGTATGTATGTATGTATGTATGTATGTATGTACGTACGTACGTACGTACGTATGTATGTATGTATGTATGTATGTATGTATGTATGTATGTATGTATGTATGTATGTATGTATGTATGTACGTACGTACGTACGTACGTACGTATGTATGTATGTATGTATGTATGTATGTATGTATGTATGTATGTATGTATGTATGTTAGGAGCGCCCCCTTGAAGCAAGGGGGTGGCAATTGCAAGCTTGTTCGTTATTACACACTCCTCTAACCAATATTTCAGACATAACGTAAATATAAATTCTCCTCACATGGGCACGGGGTGGCAACAATGCAAACTAAGCTGTTGTCCCGGTCAGCTGAGCTTGGCCTTTCCTAGATGTGGCCAGCACGTGTAAGGGGAACTCGGGACCTTGTCGTGCATTGCGTTAACGTGCAGCGTCCTGAGCAGGGCGCTTTCTCTCGTCTGGATCAGCTCCCGCCTAGCGGCGACATTCGCTCCCAAATGATGCTGCCACTGTCAGTGCAAAGCTCGTTGCCCGAAATGCGGTTTGACGTTTATTTTGTTGCATTGCAGTGTGTGAAATACCAGCAACCCTTTTGCTCGATACGTAGCGTGCTTCCGCTTACCTGCTGAGTTCCGTGCGTATGCACTAAAATATATGAAAAGAAAGGCGCTGTTCCGCCATGCAGCCTCCTCACCCCCCCCCCCCCCCCCCAAGCCTCCTCCCCTCTTGGTTCTTCGACCCAATCGCACACCTCCTGCACTGACTCCTCGCCGTGCTGCTTTTTGAGCGGAAGACAACGACGCCATCTTGGAAAAAATACGCCTCAGCAGGTGTGGCTATAAAGTTTTCTGTGCTGCGAAGAAAATATATTTACTTGTAGAATGTACAGGCTTGTAAGTACTATAGCGCCGCAAAAGCAACACATGCGTCGGCCGGGAATCGAACCCGGGCCACCCGCGTGGCAGGCGAGTATTCTACCACTGAACCACCGACGCCGATGATGAGTTGGCGTGCTGCCAGTCTATTCATAGCGTAGATCGTTGCGTAAGTTTCCCTTTATGTAGGTCATTGGATCGGCTGGCGTCTCCTCTGCAGGGGACGCACTGTCGTCACAAAGCGCGCCGTGAGCGAACCGCGCATCCAATACAGGCACCTGATTGGGCCATCAGTAGGGTAATCTTGTGACATTATGCGCTAGACTGGTCAGAACTTCTGTGAGAGGTATTAATAAATCAAAATTAAAGGGGGCACTCAAGCAACTTAAGTGTGACAAATGGGAAAACGTTCAAACTCTATTTAAAATGATCCAATTCCACTCTAATTTCATTCCAATTACATTACAATTTTATACTATTTTTATTCTATTCTTCTGTAGGTGGCGAGGCTGCAGAATTTAAAAAAGAAAAGCTATTGGTATGGTTTGAGAGGAGAATTAGCGCGAGAGAAACAAGGACATGAGAGGGACACAGAGAACGGGCGCTACCTGCAACTGAAAGAAATGGAATAAAATTTACCTGCTCGAGGATTCAAACCCGCATGGCCAGGTAACGACTGATTTGAGGAGGCGACTAGATAGATATCAAGGTAGAGTTAGGATATAATTTGGGGGCTAAAAACGATCAAAGGAGCGTAAAAAAATAAACAGGAAGGTCCTCCGTCATATTCATGCATCAACAACGAACAGATCATTCATCATATAGCAACAGATTCTATTCGTAGCAAAACAACCGACGTCTCAGTGACGCACTCATCGCTTCCCAACTCACGAATGAACGACGCCTTAGTACGCTCCCTTGCTAGCTGCCCTTTAGAGCGGCCAACAACTTCTGTTTTACCGAAGCATTGATGACAATGACAACCTAAACAAAGCTTAGGCAGGTTATTAGTTTTGGCAGCAACAAGTTGGGGCGGGAAGGGGTGGGCTGTGGTGAAGCTTTGCTCCCCCTAATGGAGAACCCACATGCCTATGGTTGGGCCACTCTGGGCCACGGTCCGCGACAACCTGTTTTACTGCGCTAGCCGATCACAGCAGTAAATAAAACCTTCTTTTTGATGTTTCACTTTGTTCCAATCCAGGTAGAAAAATTCTGGAGTTCATTACTTTTTCTTAAGTTTACAAGTTTTAACAACGGACAACTTTTTGTCTTGGGCGAATTCTGTGCGGGGTGCTGAATGTGGGCAGAGCTTCTTAAGTTGTATCCGGCTGTAGCACGGCTTATAAATCGGGCTGCATAAATTCCAGCAAAGCCGTAAAAACCTACAGAGAGTTCTGGCAACACTGTACATCATCGCC
Source organism: Amblyomma americanum (assembly GCF_052857255.1). Taxonomy (NCBI): domain Eukaryota; kingdom Metazoa; phylum Arthropoda; class Arachnida; order Ixodida; family Ixodidae; genus Amblyomma; species Amblyomma americanum. The sequence continues at coordinate 75,619,743 of NC_135500.1, read as the reverse complement.
ATTAATGTGCAGAAACGCATGCATAAGCGAGTCTGGCCGCGGTGCACATATTCTGCGTCAGACCGTCTCTTGGCTCGCAAACTGCAGCTGCTCCGTCGATATACCTGAGGAAGATTCGCAATTTCCTAATCGGACCGGAAGTTTTAAGAAACTAACTTTGACGCCGGTCGACAATGGTCAATGTTTGACATATTTCCTTTTTTTTAACAAGTATAGCCAGCTGGTATGGAGTAGCTATCGCAGTGGCGAAAATCACCTCTACCAGCGCCTGTTTCCAGCACTGTTAAAACGTTCGCCAAGCCCGAACAAAAGAAAGACCCGAAGAAAGCTTGGAGGGTTTGGCGCAGCCGACCCTCCAACGGGCAGGACTAACCTTTAACATCTCAGTCTCGATCACGGACTTACTGGATGCCAGGAAAGCCGAGGCATTAAGTTTAAATTAAACACATCCACACGTAGTCATGTCAAGTGCTTTGATTTTCGGCTCATGATTTTTGGCCGAGCAGTCCCGGGTCGAATCTCAGGGGGAAGGGGGGGGGGGGCAGCGCTTGCATGCTGTGTCCTTTCACCCCAAGCGAAGGAGGGCTCAGGACCCCCTTTCCCCACCCAGGATTTACGCCACTGAAGGAAAAGGAATGTAGGAAACTAGCCAGTAAGTATGATAACTACAAGGATAGAGGAATAAGGTCCGTAAAAGAAAGGGTAAAAATGCAGAAAGTAAAAAATGCAATAACAGAACGGAAGAGAAGTAGACTGTAGAACTATAAAGAAATGGGAAAAGGCTAATCATTAAAGTATACGCGTAGTTCAACGGCAGCTCAAGAGGCATCGCGCTATTCTTTGAAGCTAGATCAGGGTTTCTTGGAACATAAATGTACAAAAGAAAATTTAGCATAGAATATGACACAGGTGCAGTGTGTGGTAAATGTGTAAAGACAATAACTGAACACCTAATTCTAGAATGTGGCACTATCCACTCGGATGTCGATGCAGACTCAGCCACTCTTCTTAAGTCCCTATGATTTGGGGATAACAGAGGTAGAGTGAATGAATCTGCGACAGAAGAAGCGACTGGAAGATTGGCGGCTTAAGGTTAGCAGCGAAGGATTGAAAAATGTATTTAAAGATTATGGAGAATTCATGGACTGATTTATTGTGCACACCACTGACAGTTTTAAATAAACGTATATATATATATATATATATATATATCGCCGCGAAATTTTTCAGTGTTTGTTGCTTGCGACGCAAGACGCGACCACATTTATCTCGATTGATCGCATACAGGCAGAGCTGACTCTGCGTTGTTCCAGAATGTTCGAGTGACTTTGCACGCTTTATCTCAAAAGTTCGCTATCTGCTTTAAATTGAGAATGGCCGACAGTGGCGGGCATTCTGTTCGACGACCGCCGAGCACATTTGTGGCTACGCCGCCGCCGAGGGATTCAGTACATTGTGGGTGCAAGTCAGCCCCCAATAAAGTTTTGTTTAGACGCCTTCTTCGCTGTCGTTCTGCTCCTCGGATTGCAGTCACCACTTCGTGATATCTGGTGGAGGTGCTTGGAGCCTTCCTTGTTCCGGACGCCGCCTTCAAGTCGTGACGCCAGCCCTCAGCGCTTCGCACCCGAGGACGAGCCAGCAGCTCTGCGAGGCAGCCGACGTCTCCAGGGAGAGGAGCCTGAGTTCGGGACCCTGCCGGACCGCACCAGACAGCGAAAAGACGCTGCTACGAGCACCGCAACATCGCCGAAGGTGTCGACACCGATCATACTACAGCAGCCGCGGGTGCCGCCAACTTTCAACGGATCCCTAGGCGAAGACCCCGAAGAATGGTTGGACCAACTTGAGTGCGTGGCATCATTCAACAAGTGTTATGATGCGGCAAAAATTGGACACGTATTTTTCTCATTGGATGGCTCCGCACGCACCTGGTACGAAAATCACGAGTCGTCCCTTGCGACATGGGAGCTATTCAAGAGAGAACAATTGAAGGCATTCACCAGTGTCGTGAGGAACGAAAGAGCCGAACGACTCCTCGAGTCCAGGATCCAGCTCTCGAATGAGCCCGTCCGCGGTTACGTCGAGGAGATGAAGCGCCTATTTCGCCGCGCCGACCCCGGGATGACCAAGGAAAAGAAAGTTCAGTTTTTAATGCGTGGCGTAAAAGAACAACTCTTTGGCAGCCTCGTCCGCCAGCCGCCAGCAACAGTCGAGGAATTCATGCAAGAAGCCTGCATGATTGAGAAGACCCTCGACGTCCGAGCTCAGCAGTACAACCGCCCTTCATCTGCCTGTGCAATCCGTTCGGACACGATGGCCACAACCAGCGACAACTTGCGGAAACTTATCCGGGAAATCATCCCAGAGGAGCTACGCCGATTACTGCCATCCTCCCCACAGCCGCAATCAGCGACTTTGTTGGATGTGGTATGGGAAGAATTGCAACAGGCACTTGGCACCCCGACGGCCACAGAACCCCAGGCCATCACCTACGCCGCTGCAGTAAGGACTCCTCAGCCACAACGACAGCCCCTACCTCCTCCCCGAGATGAGCCTTTGTTCCACAACGCCGCCTCCCAGCCCCCGCCCGCCCAGCCTATGACCGACGCTCAAGCCACAGCAAATGCGACGCCTCGAGTACTTCCGACAACCAACCATTGTGCTTTCATTGCGGTGAGGCTGGACATATTCTTCGTCACTGCCCGTACCGATATATCGGTCTTCGAGGATTTGCTGTTGGCGCCCCACGACCACGCTTCGGCCAACATGCGCAGGAAATCGACGAGTACCTGCGTCGAGAGGAGAACACGCCGAACTGCTTTTCGCGCTCACCATCGCCGTCAACGTCGCGCTTTGCGTCGCCACGCCGCAGCTACGCAGCCGCACTACGAGGAAGGTCTCCCAGCCCCCGTAGGGGAAACTAAAGGCAGCAACCTCTGGAGGTGAGGTTGCTCACGAGCGAAACGCCGAAGATCCTCCACCGACCACGCCCCATGAAGACGCTAGACCCGCTAAGCCGCATGAAGAACCTACACTCGCTGCACCAACGCTGCACAAAATGACAGCCCTGACTACGACGCAAACTGCCTTCAAAACGACGCCGCCACCCACAAAAGCTTTGACCACATGCCCACTCGCATACGCGACGAAGCCGTGACCCAACGCCGAGGACGACATGCAATGCAAGAGCCAGGACCTCCGACTTAGAAGTGACTATCGACAGCCGGAAAGTTACCGCTCTAGTCGAGACAGGAGCCAATTACTCGGTGATGAATGGAACATTCGCTGCGCAGCTGAGATAAGTCACGACGGCTTGGGACGGCCCACAAATTCGCAACGCAGGAGGCAACCTAATTGCGCCATCAGGACGATGCACAGCGCGAGTGACTGTCAAAGGACATACCTACCCTGCGACATTTGTTGCGCGACCGCAATGCTCCCGTGAAGTGATCATGGGCATGGATTTCCTTAATGAGCATCAGCGATCATCGACCCGCGATCCAAGGCCAAGCTGATCACGCTTTCGATAGACGAGGCCATCCCTTCGATGAAAACTCTGGAAAATCACGTTTCCCAGAGTGTCCTGGAGGAAGAAGTGAGCGTCCTACCTCGTTCAAGCGTTATCGCCACTGTAGGCGCCACGAAAGCCCTTAACGGTAAAGCCATCATCGAGGGGAACATACAGTTGCTTCTAGACCAAGGGATCAGCGTCACAAGAGGCATCGGACATTTCCGCAATGGCCAGGTCGAAGTGCTGCTGACTAATTTCAGCGAAGAATACCGGCACTTAACAGAGGAACGACGATTGCTTTTTTCGATGAAATTTCCGATGTACGAGACTGCTTCGCATTCTCCGACCAAACCGCAGAAGATTCGCCTAACCAAAACAACTCGCCCACTTTCGACATCAACCCAGCCCTGCACCGGAGCAGACAAGACCAGATCCGCAATCTGCTTCAAAACTACAGTGAGTGCTTTTCGACATCGCCGAAGGTGCGACAGACGCCAATTGCCAAGCATCGCATTATAACGGACCAACACGCCCGACCTCTCCGTCAAAGCCCCTACCGTGTCACCGCGAGAACGACAAACCATCCGGGACCAAGTCGAAGAAATGCTTCGCGACATGTCATCAAGCGTTAAAACAGCCCATGGGCGGCACCGGTTGTTCTATTGAGAAAGAAAGACGGCGCACTTCGATTCTCCGTTGATTACAGCCGCTTGAACAACATATCAAAGAAGGAAGTCTACCCCATCCCCCGCATCGACGACCCTGGATCGGCTCTGCAACGCCAAGTATTTCTCAGCGATGATCATCAAGAGCGGCTACTGGAAAATTGAGCTCGACGAAACAGATCGCGAGAAGACAGCATTATTCACTCCGGATGGGCTCTTTGAGTTCAAGGTGATGCCATTTGGTCTCTGTTCCGCACCAGCGACGTTTCAGCGAGTAACGGATACAGCATTGGCAGGCCTTAGATGGCAAATTTGTCTGGTATATTTAGATGACGTCGTTGTCTTCGCCGCAAATTTCGAAGAGCACCGAACCAGCCCCGAAGCCAACGACGACGAAGCGCTCGCGCCGCCGGTTGGATGCTCGTGCTGGATGGAACACGGCCGCTTGTGTCTGGTCTCTCGGCTCTCTGCGTCGTAGATTGCCTGTGCCAAGGTCTTCGTAGCCGGCGCTTCCATCGTGCCAATAAACCGCTCTACATTTGGTGGAGGTTGCTGTGTTCCCCTTTTCACCATCACCGTATACCTTCGCAGCCGCACCGTCCCGATGTCCACTACCAAGGCCAGTCAACAGCCCGCCGCCACGTCGCAGCCAGTCATCTGCTCCGGTGCCGTCCGGCAGCGTGACCCCGCTGTCTTCAGCGGCCATAGCGACCAGGACGTGGAAGATTGGCTGGAATCATACGAACGGGTAAGCCGCCACAACAACTGGGACGACCGCGTCAAGCTTACCAACGTCATCTTTTACCTCTGCGATGTTGCGAACCTCTGGTTCCGCAACCACGAGGCCGACATTCCCACTTGGGCCGTTCTAAAGAGCACCCTTGCCGAGGTTTTCGGCCGTCCTGCAGTGCGGATACTGCGCGCTGAGCAAAGACTGCGCGTCCGAGCTCAGCACAAGGATGAGACTTTCACCAGCTGCATTGAAGACGTAGTAGACCTCTGCAAGCGTGTTGATCCGGCTATGTCTGAGGCTGACAAGATCAAACACATCATGAAGGGTATCGATGACGATGCTTTTCAGCTGTTGTTAGCGAAGAGTCCCACCACCGTTACCTCGGTGTATACCCTTTGCCAGAGTTTCGACGAGTTGCGCAAGCAACGTCTTTGCGCTCGTCGGCCTCCTCCGCCAGCCGACTCCATCTCCGGCCTGGCTATCAATCCAGATCTACTTGCTACCATCAAAGACTTTGTGCGGGACGAGGTCGGCCGGCAGCTCTCGCTCCTATCTCGCCAACATCAGACACCGGCCCCCCTCAGCGTTGAGATCCGGCACGCCATCACGCAGGCGGCCGCTGACGCCCTCCCTCCTCTTCCACAACCAGCCCCCTTGGATCCCCAGGTCGGCCTTCCCCCGACCCCGCCACCGCCTGTTGCTGCTCCGTTGAGCTACGGTTTTCCAGGTTAAGTGCCGCCTGCCCCCGCTCCCGTGCCTCTCACGTATGCCAAGGCTGTCGCGCGACCACCGCGACCGCAGGCTTATACGTACGTTCCTCAAGTGGTGCCTGCGCCTGCTGCTCCACGGACCCGCTTCACGCCCCCTACCTACAACCCTTGGCGCACGGCTGACAATCGACCGATTGTCTACGCCTGCGGTCTTCCGGGCCACGTCGCGCGCCTCTGTCGACGTACTCTGCATGCGCCTGTCCACCCTCTGCCAGACTACCCTGATGCAGACCGTACCTTTCGCCCACGTTTCGGACCACAACCTCAGGAGACCTCTCCTGACCGCGAGCACGGTCGCCAGCCCTACGTTTCCCACCGCTCGCCTTCGCCTCGCCGCCGCTCATTGTCGCCCATGAGGCGTCGCAACGTCCGCGCCGATTCGGAAAACTAGCAGCCGCAGTTCCGGGGGCACGAACTGCGCACTCATCGCCCTGCTTAAGTCCTCGCCTTTCCCCGCCGAACCTTCTTGACGTTTTTGTCGACGGAGTCAAGACACTTGCGCTTGTGGACACTGGGGCCACCGTTTCTGTTATTCACGAAAACTTCTGCCGCTCGCTTCGCTAAGTTACAACCCCATCTTCTGGACTCTCACTCCGTACCGCCAGCGCCGATACCGTTCATCCCTCTGCCGCTTGCACAGCACGCGTCGTCATCGCCGATGTTTTGTATGTTGTCGAATTTTTAGTCCTCCGTGCCAGCTCCCATGACGTCATCCTTGGATGGGATTTTCTCTCCCTGCACAGTGCCGTCATTGACTGTGCCCGTGCGCACGTCGTCTTCTCTCCACTCTGCGATGCGCTCCTCGACGAGCCTCCGATTCGTTGTGCTGCTAAGCTTGTTGTCGCCGAGGACACTGACATTCCCCCTGACAGTGCCGTGCTTGTCCCTGTTTGCGCCGCCTCAGTTTTTGACGCCACCGTTCTCTTCATGCCTTCCCCTGTACTTGCCTCTCGCCGACACCTATGTCTTCCCTTCGCCGTCATCGACATTCGCCACTGTGCTGCCGCCATCCTCGTCTCTAACGAATACCACCTAGACTAGCTCAAGGCCTCCGCACGCGTCCGTGACGTCACACACAGCAGATATGCCTGGAAGTCAGCTTCACCCCACGCTGTTTTTCCGGTTGCCCGTCGGGCACCCATTTCTCAAAATACTGAGTGTTTTGTGCCAGCGTAATATTAGTATTTAACGGTTTCTGATTAGAATATGTATTCTTCAGGAACAGGCGGGAACGCGAAATAATCGACGCCTTCGCTATGCATTTTGCTCCAGATAAGCAATGCGTCAGCTCCGCTTCGGTGCTGTTAGGGAGAACTGAATTAAACTACCTCAAGATAAGTAATATTCGGCTGTTGTTCGTTTCTATTCTATTTTATTTCTTTCTTCATATCGCTCTTGTCAGTGTGGTGCGGTCTTCCCTCTTCTGCGCATGATTTCACGTTAACATGTCTATATATATTCATGTTTCTTCATAGAATAAACAGTTGCTAGAAAGCGCTTTGTCCTGTTTGTTCGTCACTTCTCGTATTTTGACAGCGCTTATCATCCCCTTCAAGAATGCATTTCCAGCTAGGCCCAGTTGTAGCTCCTTTGACTTTTTTAATTCTTCCTAGTCAGTTGTCTTGCATCCATAAAATGATTACACTATTCACTTCCCACTCATAACCACTTCAGTAAAAATCGAACATTCCCCTATGCTTTCGTTGGTTGCATTGACTGTCAGCTTCCTTCATATGTTATTCTATACTACTTCACGTTGCACGGATGTTTCACAACAAACCAGCAAGATTTCTAAAAAAAGTTGCAACGAATACGGTGAATAAAGAGTTTAAGCACTTCACACTCACACACACATACACAAAGAATATAGCTGTCACCAAGTTGTGTGATTTGGTGAGATGCACACACAAGAATCCAGTACAATTTGTTCAGTGCCATACTGTATGAAACAGGAACAAACATACCAATTTGCATTTACATGTCCATCATACAGAAGGGAAAAAATTTGGTACACAAGTTACCACTCACTACAGTTCTATCGAATGTTCTATAGCTGCAGTTGCTAAGTATGAAAAGAACATGTACAGATTATAAAATGCCTTAATACAAAGCTATCTTTATAATGTAATCAGGTGTGCAAGAAAGGTCCGCTATCTCAGAAACACTTGCCATTAAATGATACAGTCATCAATCCTCAACTCTTTAGAGTTTGCATTTTTCGCTGCTCCTTCGACACTGTTGTGTTGTTTTTCGTTTTGCACAGATTATAGAACAGCGTGTTGGCAGCAGCACTCAAAGTATGGTGCATGACTTTTTCTGGCGAATGACCAGAATCACACGTATCAAGGTCTCCAGAATCGTGGAGAATGGTTGACACAAGAGAAACAAGGGCCTCCTTCTGATTTGGAAGAGCCAGAAATTTGGATGCATACTGCTCACTCCTCAATTTGTCAAGGACTATTTCTGTATAAAGTACAGCGTTCACTACGTCATCTCGTCGAAACTTTAATCCTCCTCTTGTCATGCCTGAAATGAGCAGTGTGTCATCATGGTCAAAACTGGTGTTATCCAGGACGAGATTGTCCTTGCACGACATACACATGAGCTTTTTCAGTGTTGCATGGGCACAGCATCCCACAGCATACGTAACAGCGGGAATCATCGACGATTTTTTTCTACATCAGCATTGGTCACTGCTATACTGAACTGTGCACAAAGTGATTCAACACTTATGACTGAGATCGGTTCTGCAATAATGTCAAGATCAGGCATGTCCAGTACTTTTTGAAGCCTTAGCTTGTTCTCAGATTCATAAATCTGCCTGATCGAGACATGGTATTGGGCTCCGGATAGCTGGCGATACTTCCCGAATATATCCTCAAGGCAATATGTTTGAAATTTTCCAAGGAGCACATACCGAAATCCCAGCTCTTCCAGGCAGTATAAAGCGATCTCATGCAGAGCGTGGCTCGTGTGGCCAAAAGCCATGTGAGTTTCTTTCGTCAGGTGGCCAGCATCGTGCCTGAGGCTAGCCCAGTAGTCTAGCCACTCTGGTATTTTCCTCAAAAATTCAAGCTGTGGACATGTTGTTGACGCAATCGGAGACTGCATTTCATCACGCAGGCGTTCACCTTTTCTTGGCCTCTTTACATTCACTATTCGCCACCATGTCAAAATGGTATTTATGAAATCTGCTGTTCCTTTAGCATGTTGTACAGCGGAACATTGCAGTGCAGCTGCTGTCGATTCATTAAAAATCCTGAGAGCAAGCTTAACGTTCTGGCGCTCCATAGTTGATGGGTTCAGTGCTTTCAGTGAGAGTGTTGGTGCCAGCTTTAAAAGGTTATTTTGCTCAGCCTCATGCAGATCACACAAAGATTTAAATGATGCCGTAAGAATAGGTGGCTTTGGGTCATTGCTGCTTGGATCAGGGTAATATATTCACTTTCCACTGTTTCTCTGGTTTAGCCGATTGTTCCTAATTGACTTCAAAAGGTGCACAGGGTCCAAAATGAAAAACAGTGGACGAGAGGAATCAGCTGGGTGTGTGTAAACTATACTGGCTTTGGGGGGGGCTAGCAAAAAATGTCATGGCTTTCCGATTGATAGCATTGTTGTCTGAAACAACAGCTAGTGCCTTAAATCCAAGTGACTCAAGGTCAGTAATGAGCTTGTGCAAAAATAGATGCACTGCTTTTGCATCTATCTGTGCGACTGGCAAAATGTGAACAACATCCTTGTTGCTTGACAAAAGGCTTTGTAGCATGAACACATATGCTGTTTTAGCCGGATCGGAACTATTGGCTGTGGCACCTGTAACGAAGCCTGCTTTGTACTCAAAATAGGTTTGAAGATGGATCTCATCCATCATTAATGTCACAGTGCGCTCATGCTCGGCCATTGCTTGCAATACAGTTTTATCATAGTTCAAGAAACAAGGATCTTGCTGTTCAAGTGCTGGATTCATGTGATATGACGAACACAGTCGTCGAATAGTGTCTGGGTGCGGCAGCTTAATTTTAAGCGAGCTTCTGATGAACCTGTATGCATGTGGAGAAATGGTATACAGCAGACCTGAAAACACGAGTACATCTGGTGGATATCGAGGCACATTTTTCAAAACAAGCTCGACTTGGCTTCGCACAAATCTCAGTACCTGTAAGTTCCGTCCATGATGTTCTTGGAGCTCATAATCCTTGTTCACCTCATCCAGGAGCATTAGCACAGTTGCGAGAAGCTGGTGTTCCTTTTCGCTGCCACTAGCACAACTCTGCAGCTTTTCAAAAGACTGCAGCACTTTATCAAGCTCCCTTAAATCCTTCATTTGTGACGGCACACATTCGTCTCCAAGATTGTGGAGACGGGACCCTACGGGAAACACCTGAACAGACAGGTCGTCTAAAACCACCACTGATGAACGCACTGCGGGAGCTTGGTCGAGGGAGAGCTCCAGGAAGAAAACCTTTGCCTGCGTAGTGACCACAGTCCAGAGGTCAGAAGTCTTAAGCTTCGGAAGGGCAGAACACAGCTCCCCAAAACTGCAAATTTTGTTCCTGCGATCTTCTTCCTCTTGAGCAGCAATAGAAAGCTCTATCGCTTTTCGCAGTGACGCTGCCTCGAGTCGGGCCTTCTTTTCTGCAGGAGCTTCTCGCAAAGATGGTGGCTGAGAGAGATATTTCGGGCAGCCGGGAAACACACTCGGGACAGCAGCTGGCTTCAGGCGGACACGCTGCAGCGGAACTTCGATAACGTTTCCAGTGTTCTCGTCCGTGTACGTTGCAAACCTGACGAAGTCGCTCGTTTGAAAGTGTTTTTCACACACCTAAAAACAAAGTAAATCCACAATTCCATTAGGTTTGGGCGACAGGCTTACAAAAATCGGCAAGCGAAATAACTGGGAAATAAAAATCCGCAAGCGAAGTAATAAGAAAGTGAAGAAAAATTCCCCTCTCCGAAGCAAGCCATAAAAAAAAATGTCGTGTGAAGCACAAAACCAAGGAAAAGGAGCAGCGCAAAAGCATGAAACCACAAGAGAAGAAAGGACAAGACACGGCACAAAACGCGAAAACAGCGCTCGTGTCTTGTCCTTTCTTGCGTGGTTGCATGCTTTTGCGCTGCTCCTTTTCCTTGGTTCAAAATGTACTAACTAGGCTAAAAAGAAGTTTTACTGAAGCAAAAAGTTTAAGGCAAGCATCCTGAAAAACAGCACCAAAAGCGACGCTTACCACAGTGTGCTTGGTTGGCACAAAATCTTCGCGAGAAATAGCCTTTGTCCATGCTGCCCTTTGCGTCTCGTCGGCAGGAAACTTGTAGACGCGGACACTCGGACCACCATCATAATTTGATCTGCAGCCTGGGGCGCAGCAGCACCCAGGCATTTCAGAACTGAGGCTACACAGGTTCAAACACGCAAACGAAGCCTCTGCAGATGAAAAAGCTTGCACAGTTCTTGAGCTCTTCCGTAAAAACGCGACACATTCACGTCAGCTAGCACCATGACCATGTGCGTACTGGTTGTCTCAGTGTTCCCAACCAACTTAGGATGCGCACTGGCATTAGCTTTCAAGCGCAAGTAGAGTTTGATATTAAACATTGTTAAAGCCGCAGTGGACAGCACGGATGCAAGGCTTAACACGACATTTATTTTTGCAATATTTCAAACTATAAACTCGTTAATATAAGCGTGGCAAAAATAAGAAAAGAGCTTTCTTGAGTTTTAATTGAAGCGACAAGAAAATAGCCAAGTTCGAGCCAAGCCAGGATAATTCCAAATCCGATCGAGGGAAAAGAATTTTTCCGCTTAGTCAGTTTTCTCTTAGAAGTGCATCTCTTAGAAGTGACGTAGACGCTTGGCGAGGAGGTCATGCGGGGGCCTTGTAAAGTTATCTAGGTGGTATTGCTCTAACACCTCATTCTCCGCGCTCTCCCTGCCCCGTGGCGAGTGCCTCGGCCATTTTGAAACCGCTGCTTTGATCTCTTCCTTCGACACTGATGTAACCTCCTCCAGTGCCGAAGTCGCTGCCCTCACCCCACGTGGTGCTACTCCAGCTTTGTCATCGGACATTTTCGACCGCTGCATTGACCGCGCTCTCGGCACTGCTCACCGCGCGCAGCTCCTTGCCCTGCTCAACCAGTTTCGCTCATCGTTTGACCACCAGTCGACTTCTTTGGGCCGTGCGACCACTGTCGAGCACCACATTGACACCGGAACCCATGCTCCTCTCCGTCAGCGCCCCTACCGTGTGTCGCCTCCCGAGCGCCGCGTCATAACTGAGCAAGTTGACGACATGCTACAACGCGGCATTATTCAACCTTCCGCCAGCCCTAGGTCGTCCCCAGTCGTCCTGGTTAAAAAGAAGGATGGCTCGATACGATTTTGCGTGGACTATCGCCGGCTCAACAAAATTACGTGCAAAGACGTCTACCCGCTACCACGTATTGACGACGCCCTTGACTGCTTGCAAGGCGCCGAGTTCTTCTCCTCCCTGGATCTCCGTTCGGGCTATTGGCAAGTCCCGATGGCTGAGTCCGACCGTCCTAAAACGGCGTTCGTCACCCCTGACGGACTCTATGAGTTCAACGTGATGCCATTCGGCCTCTGTAACGCTCCCGCAACTTTTGAACGAATGATGGACAACATCTTGCGCGGCCTGAAGTGGACTGTTTGTCTCTGCTATTTAGGTGATGTTGTCGTGTTTTCGCCCGATTTTCCGACGCATCTCAAGCGCTTGCGCCAGATACTGAGCTGCCTCACCAATGCTGGCCTTCAACTTAATCTCAAAAAATGTCACTTTGGTGCCCGACAGCTGACAATACTCGGCCCCCTCGTCTCCAAAGACGGCGTCCTGCCCGATCCTGACAAACTCCGTGCTGTCGCTGACTTCCCTAAACCGACTTCTACAAAACAAGTGCGGCGATTTGTGGGTCTCTGCTCCTATTTTCGGCGATTCGTACCCAATTTCGCCTCCATCGTCGCGCCCCTGACGAAACTTCTTAATGGTCCCGCCGACCTGTCTACGTGGGACTCGGCCTGCGACGACGCTTTTGCTGCGATCCGTCGTTTTCTCACCTCACCACCTATCCTTCGACACTACGACGCCAGTGCCCCTACTGAAGTGCACACCGACGCAAGCGGAATCGGCCTCGGGGCTGTCCTTGCCCAGCGCAAGCCCGAATTTCCTGAATACGTCGTTGCGTACGCCAGCCGTGCCCTCACCAAGGCTGAGTCGAACTACACCGTGACGGAAAAGGAGTATCTCGCCGTAGTGTGGGCTCTAACAAAATTCTGCCCATACTTATATGGCCGCCCGTTCACCGTCGTCACCGATCATCACGCTTTGTGCTGGTTGGCTTCACTCAAGATCCCTCAGGGCGCCTAGGCCGCTGGGCCCTCCGTCTTCAGGAATTCGATATCACCGTAGTTTACCGATCGGGCCGCAAGCACTCTGACGCCGACGCCTTGCCCCGCTCCCCACTGCCCTCTCCTGTGCCCTCTTCGCCAATATCTGCATCCCTACTCGCAGCGCTCACTACCATGGACATGCCCCATCAACAACGCCAAGATCCATGGATTTCATCGTTGCTCGACGTACTTCGTGCACCCTCTACGGCCTCCTTCCCTCGAGCACTTCGTCGCCAGGCTTCCCATTTTGCCCTTCGCGACGGTCTTCTGTACCGGCGCAACTATCGTCCAGATGGCCGCAAGTGGCTTCTCGTGATTCCCCGACATCTCCGCACTGAGATTTGTGAACACCACCATGCCGATCCTCAGAGCGCTCACGCTGGCTCGCTGAAAACGTACGAGCGACTACGCCAGAGGTACTATTGGCGGGGCATGTACAGCTTCGTTCGTCGCTACGTTCGCTCCTGCACGGCCTGTCAGCAGCGGAAGTCGACACCTCGCCCTTCGACTGCCCCGTTACAGCCAATACCGTGTCCGGCTCGCCCTTTTGATCGTGTGGGCATCGACCTATATGGGCCACTTCCCTTCACGACCGCTGGGAATCGCTGGATCATAGTCGCCGTGGACCACCTCACTCGGTATGCTAAGACCGCTGCCCTACCTGCGGCTACTGCTCGCGATGTAGCCTTCTTCCTTCTTCATCACTTTGTCCTGCGTCACGGCGCTCCTCGCGAACTTCTCAGTGACCGCGGCCGTGTTTTCTTGTCTGAAGTTCTTCACGAGCTTCTCGCTGCGTGCCACACAGTCCACCGCACCACTACTGCTTACCACCGTCAAACCAACGGCCTCACCGAACGCTTCAACCGTACTCTTGGGGACATGATCGCCATGTACATTCACTCCGACAGCTCCAATTGGGATCAGGTTCTTCCGTTCGTCGCCTATGCGTATAACACCGCCTCTCAAGCAACCACCGGCTTTTCCCCATTCTTTCTTTTATTCGGACGCGAACCTTCTTGTATGTTGGATACAATCCTTCCCTACAACCCCGACAGCTCGGAATATGCTTCCCTCTCTGACATCACCCGCCATGCTGAGCAGTGCCGCCAGTTGTCTCGCTCCTTCACCGCCGATCGTCAAGGTCTCCGTACCCATGCTTCCGATCATGACACGCCCGCGGTTCACTTCTCTACTGGCTCACTGGTCTGGCTCTCTGTTCCGAATACGTCCAAATTTTCGGCCAAGCACATCGGCCCTTACCGCATCTTGGAGCGTACGTCACCGGTTAACTACATTATCGAACCGGTGACACCTTCTTCGGACCATCGCCGCAGTGGCCGCGACGTCGTTCACGTCAGCCGCTTGAAGCCGTATTATAGCCCCCTTGTAGTCTCCTCTCCTTGAGTCGCCAGGATGGCTCCCTCTTTCCGCCGGGGCACTAGGAATGAAGACGATGAACCAGCCCCGAAGCCAACGGCGACGAAGCGCTCGCGCCGCCGGTTGGATGCTCGTGCTGGATGGAACACTGCCGCTTGTGTCTGGTCTCTCGGCTCTCTGCCTCGTAGATTGCCTGTGCCAAGGTCTTCGTAGCCGGCGCTTCCATCGTGCCAATAAACCGCTCTACAGATGGCAAATTTGTCTGGTATATTTAGATGACGTCGTTGTCTTCGCCGCAAACTTCGAAGAGCACCTCAAAGTCTTCGAACAGTACTAGACGCCATCAAGTCATCTGGCGTAACCTTTAAAGCAAAGAAGTACCACTTTGCCCACAAAAAGCTGCTGTTTATAGGCCACATCGTTAGCAAGGAGGGAGTACGCCCAGACCCGCAGAAAACAGCTGCTATTGAAGTTTCCACGGCCGGCCGATAAGAAAGCAGTGCGCAGATTCCTAGGACTGTGAAAAGCTTTTCCTAGATTCCTAGGATTTGTGAAAAGCTTTTCGCGCATCGCCGAGCCCCTGACCCAACTGACGAAGACAGACGTGCCATTTAAATAGGAAGCGCCGCAAGCAGAAGCCTTCAAGGAACTTCAGCGTTGCTTACAGTCCCCACCGATACTCGCGCATTTTGATGAAAACGCCGATACTGAAGTTCATGCCGACGCAAGCAGCTTAAGCCTAGGTGCCGTTCTTGTTCAAAAAAGCGACGGGCTGGAGAACGTCGACGCATACACTAGCTGTTCCCTTTCCAAGGCCGAGGCTAACTATTCGACAACTGAGAAGGAGTGCCTTGCCATCATCTGGGCTACGTCAAAATTCCGCCCCTACATGTACGGACGACCGTTCAAGGAGGTCCGCGATCGATTGGCTTGCCAATTTGAAGGACCCCTCTGGCCGACTCGCTCCATGGAGTCTGCGTCTCCAGGAGTTTGACGTCACCGTCGTTTGCAAGTCCGAACGCAAGCACTCTGACGCCGATAGCTTCTCACGATCCTTTGTAGATACACCGCCGCCGGACGACGATGAAGCCGCCTTCCTGGGACCCATCAGCCCCAGCTATTTTGCTCAGCAGCAACGCTCGGACCCCGACCTAAAAGGCCTCATCGAGTACCTGGAAGGCAAGGTTTCTTCACCTCTCGCTTCATTCAAGCGAGGACTGTCTTCCTTCTGTGTGCAGAATGAGGTCCTTGTGAAGAAAAACTTCGCAGCGAGCAAAACAGCCTACCTCCTTGATGTACCTGCTTGTCTCCGCGAAGAAGTTCTACACGCTTCACACGACGACCCGACACTGGACATCTCGGGTTTACTCGCACACTCCGCCGCATTCAAGACAAGTATTACTGGCCCCGACTGTCTGCCGATGTCGCACATTATGTTAAGAGCTGCCGAGATTGTAAGCGATGAAAGACCCTCCCACATGACCAGCAGGATTTCTGATCCCCATTGCACCTCCCTCAAAGCCCTTTCAACAGATCGGCATAGACTTACTTGACCCTTTTCCAAAGTCAACGTCTGGAAATAAGTGGATCATCATAGCGACCGACTACCTGACCCTCTACGCTGAGGCGAAAGTCCTACCGAACGGAACAGCAGCAGAAGTCGCCAAATTTTTCTTTAAATGCATTCTTCTTCGACACGGCACCCCCGATGTGCTCATCACGGACAGAGGAGCAGCATTCACGGCGAAACTAACGGAAGCCATCCTGCGTCACAGCCAAACCAGCCACCGGAGAACACCGCATAACATCCGCAGACCAACGGACTGACCGAGCTCCTGAACAAATTCATCGCCGATATGCTCGCTATGTATGTCGATGCCGAACACAAAACCTGGGATGTCATCCTGCCTTGCGTCGTCTTCGCCTACAACACCGCGGTGCAGGAGACCACCCAGATGACGCCTTTTAGGCTCGTCCATGGCAGGGAGGCCACGACCACGCTAGACGCCATGCTGCCCAACGTTACAGAAGAAGAGAACGTCGACGTTGCCGCCTACCTTCAACGCGCAGAAGCAGCTCGAAGGCTTGCCCGATTACGGATCAAAGATCAGCAGCGGTCCGACGCCAGACGATAACACCTACGAAGACGCAACGCGGAATACAAGCCAGGAGACCAAGTATGGGCTTGGACGCCCACTCGCCGCCGTGGATTCCGTGAAAAGCTTTTGCGCCGCTATTTCGGGCCCGTACAAGGTTCTCCATCCGCTAGGTGAACTGGAGTATGAAGTCATCCCTGAGGCAATGACTGCATCCCAGCGATGCCGCGTATGACCAGAAGTTGTCCATGTCGTCCGTCTGAAGCCCTATTATGCGCGGTAAAGGACGCCGCATTTCCACACTTTATTTTTGCAAGATTCGTTTTATTTGTTGCTAGTCGCATTATTGGTTTTAATGCATCGGGTCGATGCTTCTTTGAGAGGGAAGTAATGCCGCTGATCTTTGCGGTGTTTGTTCATTCTTCAAATCTGCCGGCACGCCGCTTTGTCGCTTTCTTTGCAACGCAAGACGCGACCAGATTTATCCCGATTAATCGCAAACAGGCAGAGCTGATTCTTTGTTGTTCCGGTTTGTTCCAGTAACTTTAAACACTTTATCTCAAAAGTTCGCTATCAGATTTAAATTGAGCACGGCCGACAGTGCCGTGCATACTGTTCGACGACCGCCGAGCATGCTTGTCGCTTCGCCGCCGCCGAGTGATTCAGTCCATTTTGGGTGCAAGTCAGCCTCCAATAGAGTTTTGTATAGACGCCATCTTCGCTGTCGTTCTGCTCCTCGGATTGCATTCACCACTTCTTGACAATATATATATGAAACAACCATGATGGCAATTTCTACCTTACCCATTTCAAAGAAAAGGATCCCAGCTTCAAACCGTACGGCCATCTGTCCATCCGTCAGTTCCAGATCTGCCCACTGGAGACAAATGCAGGCTTATTTGATTGGACGCATTAAGATTATGGCGGCTCCATCTGCTTCCACAGCGAATTCCGCGCAAAAGCATCGAATTACAAGACCACGAGCGCCTCGAGTTCATATTTCGGTGGTCGAGAATAACGCACCAATAAAAAATCAAAGGTCGTCAAAAATGTGCGAAAAAAAACAAAGCGCCCAACGTGGGGTGAGTCTCATGCTCTACCGACTGAGCTAGCCGGGCGACAGGGACAAGGTTTCCAAAATAAATAGGCAAAGAATTAGAACAAGAATGAAATGGGGCGAGAGTGGGTTGACAAAGAGTGATAACACTTGTTGAGGGGGAGGAGGAAGAGTAGAAGGTAGGCAGCGTCCTGGAATCCGGCCTGGCATCTCCGCCATCCTGAGAAGGTGCTAAGCGGAGCGAAGTGTCGCTTCTCATCACCTTTTTTTCTCATCTCTCACGTTCTCTGACCATATCATTATACGAGCCGAAGGCTGCGCTCTGCAGCTCGCTGCAACGATGACGATTAAATGCTGCAGAAAAGGAAAAAAAATTGGGTGACAGTAAAGCTCCTCCGTTAAGGGTATGATGTGAGAGAGGTTCTTACCACGCAGACACGGACTCTTCTCTCGTTCAATAGTTGCATGAAAGACCACCCGGCATAAATTCAAAGCCCCGCTTCAACCTAGCCGTACGAGCGTGTCTGTGTCACTGGCAACGCGAGGGCCCGAGGCTGATGGGTTTCTGACGCACCGCTGGTGTGGCTGGTGCCATATATGGGAGCCTCACGCAACTTTTCCGTCACGCCGATGGCAACAACGACTCCGGCCTTTCTGAGACACGGGGCCTTTACGCTCGCGCGTAAAAAGGGAGGGCCTGCTGAGAGAGTGGGGAGAATTCGGAAAGAGCTAACGAAGCTTCGAGGCGACGCAACTAACTTTCTTTCGGTTCGAACAACAGTACATAACATGTAGAAAAAGCCAATAGCATGGATTCGCCAGCGGAAAAATGAGAGAAAATTGGCTTCGAGGAAAGGAAAGGGCGCAGTAACTGTCGATGGGCCATTGGTGACCGTCGATCAGTGATCACCATTGAAGCGCTGGTAGCCATTACGAGATTGTGGCCTGTGGCCGCCGTAGAAACAGTTATGTCAATGTATCCTTCTTTGCTGAAATGTCCATCTATTTGTGAGAAATAACTAAATTATTTATATTGTTGGTTTAGTTTCAATGCGATCACGTTTAGGTGGTCGTTTTTCAAAAACCGCAGGGATTCTCGGTTTGTTTGGTCGAGGGGCTCGTGATGTCATCAGCCAACAAATATGAAAATCTGAGGACTAGAATGTTCGAGTAGATTCCATTCGATTATCATGTACATTTATGCTAACATGATCTAATAATCCATCTTTATTCGCCCATTAACCCACTTTATTCTACCCATTACCTCCCCTGAATCACCTTAATCCATCCATTCATCCGCACTAATTCACCTTTATCCATTTTCTGGGCTGGGCCTGTTTCCAAAATTTTGGGGGTCATTTTAGATTATCGGGGGTTGGCCACCTCACGAATCGCATTTTCTTTAAAGGCTAGTTCACATTCAAGCGACTGAGAAAATTGCGCGATAGGGCGGCGCATCGCAGCGAAAATTTTCAACTTGTCGGAACCTCGTCGCACTGATCACTGGAGTCGCTGCGAAGGCTCGGAGCAAGTTTTTGCGCTGCGGTGGCAGGAATCGAGAGCGCTTCCACTTGCATGTGAAACAGGCTTGAGAATGAGGTTGAGAGCGCCTCCCAAGTTTTTGTTCTCGTTATTCTGCAGAATAAACGCAATCCTATAAAGGCTCAGTTTTTCATTTGCACATCGTATGCAGTCCGCCATTGGCAGCGGTATTTTATGGCGCCGCAAAAGTTGCTATTTGGCAAGGTGATTTAAAAACGGTTTTGCGCCCCGCTCCGCTCAACCGGCGAGCGAAAGCACTACTTCGCATGCGAAATACAAGGATCGGCACAACATAGAGCCGAGCCAACCAGGGAACTTAGATCTCAACAGTTGCGAAACTTCCCGTAGGGTTCATGTGTTCAAAACATAAACGGCAGTCTGACTGGGCAACATTCGGAAGTTTATGGATTGCAGTGACTACAGTGCAGTGACTAGAGTGGGTATGGGGGCTTTGCTACGATGCAGACCACAAACCCGTTTCACCTCTGCCTTTTGCAGCTGTCAGCCCTAGGCAGCGCCTGCGCTGTTCCTACGCCTAATCGGTGCTTCAGCGATGATTCCAGCTCCTTGTTCCAAGAGCTCGTACTTGCTATCTGCCCATTACCGCTTCATATGCCGGTGTGATGCAAGTCCTCGTGGCTCCCTCCGGATCGTCCGTTTCATCAGCATCGACATCAGCGACACCGCCCTACATAAATGCCTACCACCGTCGTCAGGATTTCAGTGGGCATGGGGGCTTTGCAGTCGATGCAGACCACAAACTCGTTTCACCTCTGCCTTTTGCAGGCTACTTACAGGTCTTCTAAGCGTTGGAACGATGTTTTTCTCATTGTGCTCTCATGCCCACAACTGCTTTTCGAGTATGACTACGAGTGTTTCTCTGTGCTAAGTTTATTGTTGTCGAGAGATGTGGAATTGTATCCGGGCTCCAATTATGGCAAAAATACCGAGCGGCCGCTCAGAATGACGCACAGGCGGAGTCTGATAATGACGACGTTCTTTCATTGCTTCTTGACTTCAAAGCACAGACCTCTAATATTGAGGAAATCCAAGCGCGCATCTTCGACTCAATTCGAGCTCTCAAAGACAATCAGGATGAATTAAAAAATAAAATTACAGGTATTCATGGTTGATTGGATTATGTTGAAAGCAACTTGATGCATTTGAATACTGTCGGAATGAGATGTAGTGAAAGCATCCACCGATATGTTAATCAAGGAGAACAAAACACTCAAATCACGTTTTAACGGTCTTCAAGGTAGGTCCCGCAGGGATAACCTATTGTTTTACAATATTTTAGACGATGCAAGTGAGACATGGGCTCAGTCGGAAGAGAAAGTAAAGAATACAATATTAAATGAAATGTCAATTAATGTACAAAGCACCGATTTTGATCGGGTCCACAGAATTGGTGCAGTAGTTTCCGAAAACCCAAAACCTATTATAGTTAAGCTCGCCAGTTATAAAGTGAACAATACAGTATTCAGCGCCAGGGCAAAATTGAAGGAATCGGACATCACGGTATGTGAGGGCTTCTGCTCAGAAAGCAGGCATGCACGCAAACAGCTAATCCAATTCACCAAGGAAACGGCTCCCAACGAAAAGTTTAGTCGACAGTATAATAAACCGGTTCTAAAAAAACTAATGGCACCCAATTCTTTCGCGCTAATGGCTGCCTGTCCTCATCAGTTTATGTGACTTCAGGTGTCTCACAACGATCCGTGCTTGGTCCTCGTTTATTTCTCATCTGCATCAGCGACCTGTCTGATAGCCTGAAATCAGCAGTAAGACTTTTTGCCGATGATTGTGTCATATATCGGTCAATAAATGCTACTGGCGATGTCGGTGTGCTTCAAGGTGATCTTGATGCCGCTTCCGACTGGTGCTCTGCATAGAATATGACACACAACTCGACTAAATGTAAAGTAATGCGCTTTTCTCGTCGCGGAATTTTTGTCCAATTTCATATAACCTTAATGGGGCCTCATTAACATCAGTAACATCATATAAGTACCTTGGCGTTACGGTCGCATCAAACTTAACTTGGAATGAACATACTACTTCCATTATCGCAAACGCTAACCGCATGCTAGGCTATATTAAACGTGATTTTTCTATGGTGCCATCTGTGAAACAATTACTTTATAAATCACTCCTTCGTTCTAAACTGGAATATGCTGCGTCAGTATGGAATCCTCCCACAGATTTATTAACCAATGCTCATGAATCAGTTCAGAATCGCGCCGCATGTTTCATTCTCAGTGGCTATGGTCGTTTGTCATGTGTGACAGTGATGAAAGACGCGTTATCACTAGAACCTTTGTCGGTACGCAGAAAAATCTCCCGCTTATGCATTTTCTTTAAAACTTATCACAATTATCCAACCCTGAACAATGCACTTATCACGCCACCAGCACAAGTCTCATCGCGTGTCGATAACCCCTGTAAAGTAGGAATACTTCGTTTTCGAACTGCATATTATCTATATTCATTTATACCTAAAACCATCGGAATGGATTTACCGGCCTGGAACACTGGTGCTTGCAGACGGTGTCGTGGATATCGAAACAGACCTATGTGTACATTGATGCCGCTTGATTTATTTTAGCCAAATGTTTTTGCAGATCAAGTTATGTACTTTTGCCTACCAGCGATCATGTTCCGCGTTGTACGCGACTTCATATCTGCTTCATTGATTCCTATATCGAGTGCTACTCCTTGTATGTATATCTTGAGAGTCTTTGCTTTTAGGTTGCTGATTCCGCCTTGCCCCGTGTTTCTGGCATCAAATAATTTGCTACTTACGCGTTTATGTTTTGTTCTGCTTGCTATTGTTATAATTTTATTGTGTAATCTCGGTATTTTCAAACCTCATTTGGCGTCACAACTGTCAATGTCACGTACCGCTGTTTCCCCTCCCCCTCCCTTTTTTTTATTTTGTTTGTCAAGCCCCACTCTCCTCTATAATGCCCGTCAGGCCAAGAGGGTAACTTAAATTTTGGGTCCTCTTTATTTTTTAGAATGGTGCGTAAGGAATTGTTATACATGGATTACCACGTGTCATATTCTCCTTAGATCGCGAAATAATTTATTATCGCATTTCTTTTTCATGCTGTTTCGGTTTCGGTTTCTGCAGCCGAATGAGGACTGTGACGTCAACGTGTACTTACATGCCCCGTGAGACATGAAAAAACTCCAATGCTCGTTGCCATTCCGGATCTTGAGGAAGGTCGGCTTCAGCACTGCAGTAAAATAAGCGATGAGGCAGCGATTATATGGACGTTTTTCCATGCCTCAAGTGACTCCAAAGCCCTCTTTGACGTCACAACCATCGTTCGGCTGTTGAAACCGAAACAGCATGACAGAAAAAAATTCGATTATAAACTATACAGCAGTCGTAGGCTAATATCACATATTGATTCATGCGTAGTAGTGTCTTCCGCATCATTATAGGGAAGAAAGCATGCCACCAAATTAGGTGTCTGTACTCCTTTAAAACTCCGAAATTGTTGATGAATTAACCCTTCATCCCATGGCAACAAAATTGGTGCAAAAGATGCAGTAACTAAGCTTAAAGCAGCTTTCAGACTACAGTCGCAACCGCCGTAAACGTCGTACATATCGTATTCTGCGCAACTGCTGTAACTTCCTTTTACGCAACTAAAAACCGCCGATTTTCACACGAGCCCTTCGGTAAGATACGTTTGTTACGACCGGCCAATCACCGCTCTCGGAAAACTGCTCTCCGCATTTTTCAACATAGCGCCGGTAAGCAGGCGGGTGTTAGCGGAGGTCGAGGCACTTCAAGCTCAAAATGAGCTCATCATCGTGTATGCGCTTAACCAACGCAGACGGCGGCGTCGTAGAGGAATGTGGGTGCGGCAAATCTTCCTTGATAGAGCCGTAGACGGAGAGTTCCACAATCTTTTTGCGAAGCTGAGGACTGGCGACACTGCGCTGTTCTACAACTTCGTGCGGATGTCACCGCAGCAGTTCGACTTCTTCGAAAGCCTTGTGAGACCACTTATTCAAGTCCAAGAAAGGGCACTGCGGGAATCTTTATCATCTGCTCAGCGTTTGGCTATAACGCTAAGGTAAGCATTATCTGGGCGTTTCTGCGTGTTTTTCTCTGCTTCAGATGGTAGACGCGGATGCAAGCGAGCTGCGCGGAGGGCTGTTGGCGAAATCTGTTTTTTGTTTTTGCAGAGAGAAAGCTTCTGTGTCATGTATAATAAGAGGATTTATATTCTAGTCACAGCGATGGGCATATTTTAAAGACAGTTGCAAAGCTTCCGAAGCCCGTATCAAATGCATATTTAGATATCCGGGGGGGGGGGGGGGGGGGAGTGTGCAATGCACTCTTGATGTAGCGAATTCACGCGGCTTTTCTACTTTCTTAAGGCTTTATGTATAGCATTTAGATTTCGCTACGCGAATTAGTGCGCAGAGTAAAGGCTTTTGCACAGGTGGGCCCTCATTTTTTTTTTATCACCATCCTTCCCTTCATGATGAATTCTTTCAGCCACCGCCAGTTATCTTTCCACGTCGCGATCATCCTTACAAAGTTAAACGCATTAACTGCCAGTCATTCCATTATGCCTATTCTTTTTTACCACGCACAATAACCGAATGGAACGCTTTGCCATCAGAAATTGCCACTGAATCTGATCTAAATAAATTCCAACATCTTATGCACTCATGTTTCAACAACTAAAAAGGTATTTTTTGAGAGTTCTTTTCTTCCGCCTTGTCTTCTTTTTATTGTATATTTTTTTTGTACTTCAGCGCACCTTTTCCAGTGTTGTCTTTTTCTTTTTCTAGCGGTGCTGTTATTTATGCTCAAATTTTGCTGTTATGTGCATTGTTGCGACCCTTTCTGTGAATGCCTAGTTATGATTAATATTTTGTGATTTCTATTTTATTTTAGTGCAATATCTTTAACCTTATAACAATGCTTTGTATTACTCCCCCCCCCCCATGTAATACCTTCAAATGAAGGCCTTTGGGGGTATTTTGAATAAATAAATAAATATGTAACATTGTCCTTTATCATGCCTCCTGCTCACAGCGTAGTCTATGAAAATGAACTGGTGCCACTTGACAAAAGCACATTTTGCAGAGCAGCTATCAACTGTTGTCTGCATGCAATGTTTTAGACAAAGCCAGCAAAAACCTATGTTGTCTTTTATATTCCAGGTTCTTGGCAAGCGGAAACAGTTACCAGTCCCCGGAAAAATTCGAGACAATATAGTTGTACCCCCCTTACCCAAGAATATGCATCCTATTCATCACTCAGTGCGCCGGGCCAAGCGGGCAGAGGCGCTAGAGAAACGCTTCCGCTCCTACAAAGACGAGGACGTCGTCTACGTGGATGCCGCTGAGTATGGTAAGAACACGATGACCGTCGCGGTCGTCAATAATAAACAACTCCTCAAAATAAGGGCCTCCATCCTCTCGGGTAACCCAGAGACTGCAGAGGAAGCTGCCATAGCACTGGCTTGTGTAGGCACAAAAGCGAGATACATCATCAGTGACTCCAAAGTTGCCATACTAAATTTCAGCAGGGGCCGGGTCTCCCCTCTAACGAGTACAATTCTAAGCCGTCATGTAATAGACCGGAAAATTACGCTAGTCTGGACACCAGCACATGCATCCCTGCCTGGTAATGAGACGGCCCACGAGTTCGCCCGAGGCTTTTCTTTCCGGGCGGACCCGAGCGAGGTGGTCTTTACAGACAGGGATCGCATGGTGACCTACAGAGAAATTACACAACACTATCGTTTGCAACGAGCTAGACTTCCTCCAGCGGATAGACCCTTGTCCAGATACCAAGCCATCAACTGGCGCCGGTTACAAACTTACACATTTCCAAACCCGGCACTGTGGAGTCTTATGTACCCAGGGCAATTTTCAGAAAAATGCGCGAACTGCGAACTTAGGGCCACCTTGGACCACATACTATGGGAATGTCCTCATGCTCCCCGGGAGGGACGAGGTATTAACACAAAAGATCAATGGGAGACCTTACTACTGAGCTCCGACCCGGCGACTCTTTCTGTTGGATATTAAAAGTTTTCCTATCCTATCCTATCCCTGGCATACAGCTTCAGGGTTGGGAAATCAACTATCTCGCAACTGGTTCCTGAAGTCTGCATTGCCATATGCAAGGTCCTAAAACCAAGGGTCCTGAGGCGGCTATACCATAGGCAATTGAATTCCATTGCTGATGAGTTCATGTGGAGATGGAACTTTCCCAATTGTGTCGATGCTATCGACGGCAAACACATTCATTTGGATGCACCGCCAAACTCTGGTTCCGTTTATTTTAACTATAAGCGCAGCTTCAGTATGAACCTCATGGCATCCTGCGACGCGGGCTACAGGTTTACAACAATTTACATAGGCGCTGTTGGTAGTGAAAGTGATGGTGGTGTTTTTTCGTCGTGCGGGCTTGGAGAAGTCGTTGAAAATGCACACGATACATTCCCATCCCCTGCGGCCCTGCCCAGTGGTGGCCCTGTGCTCCCCTTTGTGATGGTAGGAGACAATGCATTTCCTTTAAAAGTGAACCTGATGAAGCCGTACCCTGGTATCCAACCACCAAACACGCCAAGAAGAGTGTACAACTACAGGCGCACAGTGTTTTTAGTACTTGCACTTTTTATATCACAATGAAACTTGGCACATATATTCTTTAGAATGTGTAACCTGCAGGTATTTATTCAGAATTTCAATATCTTTGATGCAAGTTTACAAAGGGTTGATACAACAGTAATGAGCCCCAGGAAAATAACGATACAAATGATCATAATTGTTTTCATACTGCAAAATTTTATGAGCAAATTTTGGTTAGTTATTTGAATTCTACAATTACCAAGCTGCAAAATGAGCTAATGCTCCTCATTCTCAGTGAAAAATTTCTATGCAAAAGCATGTGCGCAAAAAGGCCTTTGTTTTATGCTTGGTAGCAACAGAGAAGAAAGTGTGCATGCTATAAAAAAAAACTAATTAGTTTTCTGAAGAGAGCAGAAAAAATAGTATAAGCACACAAATTTTCGTTGTTCTGGGTTAATTAAAAAAAATTTGTTTCGAGTAGCATCTCCCCTTAAACATTTCACCAACACTGTTCCCACTTCGAGTTATTAATCAAATCACTCTCGCCCTACCATAAGCTTGCCGCCCCGGTTAGCGCCATTGGTAGAGCGACTGCTCCTGTGAAGCGGTGGTCCTGGGTTCAAACGCCGAACCAGGACGCAGTTATCTTTAACTGCGAAGTTTCTGTGGAAGCTGTATATTTCTGCTCTGTAGCCGTATGGATGCCAATGTGTAATTACTCCCTCAATGCAGTTTTTGCATGTTTCACATGACCTGAACACGTATCTGACTTTACAGTGGATGATTCAGCTGTTGAAGCTGAAATCAAAATGATATGAGAAACCAGAGTGGAAGCTTGGACGAGTTGGTGATGGTTCACTTGCCACATAGCGCTAAACAGACACGGACGCAGGGAGGCAAACAGGCCGAGCGCCCGTCCTGTTCGCCTCCCTGCGTACATGTCTGTTTAGCGCTATGTGGCAAGTGATATGAGAAACGATTTCACCAATTCTTCGCCACTCTCAGGGTATGCTGCCTCAATTAACAAACTGTGAATTCGCAGCTTAAGCTGCTCTTTTCTGCGGCCATCCACCTTGCCGAGAAGGCTTTTTAAGCTCAAAATAAAATGCTCGTCGTCGTCTACGGACATGGTAGCCGTCGTCAAGTCATTCAGCCTCTGCCAGTTTGCTTGCAGAGTTGACATCATTATTCCGTCAAGGTCTGTCCTCTTTCTTTTCGCGCGCTTGCCGAAGTTTTTGCCTGGCACAGACATTTCACTTGAGGCAGGCTGGCCACTTGGGGCAGGCTGGCCACTAGGGGCAGGCTGAAAGTGTGTTTCATTACTGGGCTCCATCGGTGCTGAAGCAGACACTGAAGTGGACAACCCTTCCGTCTCATCAGGCAGTGCAAGCTCCTCCTAAGTGCTGTCTATATAAAATGAGCGGCATAAGCTTTCAACAGAAGCAGCCGAGTCAGCGGCTGGATCAAGCGACTGCGCATGAACTGCAATCTCATCTCTTTTCGCCAGGCTGTGGATGGCATGGGAAAAAAAACATAAGGTGCTTATATGCACACATAAACTCAAGCATAATTAACAACACAAAGAGAACAGCGCATGCAAGGTTGTGTCACACAGGGCTGTTTATAAGCTTCCTGTTAACACGCGACAAGTCAATGATGCCCCATTGTATGGGCTGGTTTTAGCTTCTAAATATTTTCTGCTCCCGGTGGCCTTTTTGTGACAGTAGAATGGAGCAGAAACGCTAGCCATGTGCTCTGGAATGAAGTAGGTTGTGGTGAAAAAAATAAATCAGCTGTGTCCCACTGATTGCTCTTACTTCAGGAAGTGAGGAAGTCAAGTACTACGTACATGTCAAACATGCTATTGAAACAGATCGCCTGTAAAGTGCCAATGCCGAAATTCAGAGTACAAAGGATGTTGCACTGTGGGCTACAGATTTTTTTTTCACCAGGGGGCCAGTTAGTCTACGCAAAAATGTAGGTACACCGAGCGTGGTTTTATTTCTTTCTTCATCGAAATATGACGGCTGCAGCCAAAAGTATCAACCCATGCTTTGCAGTAAAACACCACAGCCACCGAGTACCAAAGGAGCTAGCAATTGGCTTTTACCTTCCACGTTGTATTGCGTCGGCTAGGAACATTAAATTTGGCATCAATGTCCATCCTTTCTCGACATCCGCTGCGCCACTGCCGGACTTCGTGTATACTTTCCTGAGGCGGAGGAACTTCTGCCTCAGGCAGCTCCACCGATGCTGTAGCACTGGCACTGCATTGAACATAGGAAAAGAATATGTTTACATATTACACATTGCACATATTTTTCTGAAAAATGCGTTCGTCTAAAGAAAGCTCACTGCTGCCATATTATGCTGATCTCATTTTTACAGCCCAACATGAGGTATATGAAAATTTGTGCCCACTGCCGTAAAAGTGAGCTATGAACGTTTATTTCAGCCTACCAGCTCGAGTTCGGCAAGCTAGGATCAAAAACAAATGGCGTCACTTCATCGCTGATTAAAGACAAATCGATAGCATAGCCTGTCGCTAATACACTCGTCCCATTGAGATCCATAGTGTGACACATTTCCATAGACAACCTTGTACGTGTTGGTTTACAGTGCGGCTCCCAGTCGACGGCTGGAGCAAGTTGCGACTAGCAATAATGCGCTACAACTCACATAGATTTCAACGCACTCAATCACCACTTGTGCGCTAATTCCGGGGCCCGCAATTTTTGCCCTAGAAATCACCGCTTCACCACGTGTGACAGCGAAACAACACCGGGAAAACGCCGATACGGAAACCGCACCGCCGACAATATTGTGAACGCTCGCCCAGCGCCATAATCGCACTTTTCTAGACGAGGGAAAGCATTTGACTGTTGCGAGTTTGTCCGCAGATGGAAAAAAACGAAAAGCACTTACCGCTTTGGTTCAATGCGCTTGCTATTTCGAGCCAGGCGACGTTTTGGAGCTGCTTGTCCCTATATGTTTTGAGTCGCTGGTCGTACAGAAGCGGCCTCTGCCGCACTTCTTCTGTCAGCAGCTCATCTGATAATATAGAAATACCTTCTGCACTGTTCATGATGAAGCTGCGGGCAGACCACACGGTGACAACACGAGCGAGCCGAGACAATGTGGCAGTGTCGGGAGTGTCGGCATGTGTCGGAAGGAGCCAAGTGCCGTTTTGAGCGCGAAATCTAGGAACACCGTAAGCCTCGTAACCGGAAAATGAAAACTGTAACTCATATACGCATTGGCCGAGGTGTAACAGTTGCATCTGTGCTTGTCGTAAAGTCGCGGGTCTACCGACATTTACTTCCGCGCTGGCAGCAGGCTTTGCGTAGCTTTCGCTCAATGCAACACTCGTCTGAACAAACTCTTTGCGTTTCTTGCGATTACGCTTACGATCCTTACCAACGATCCGTGCGTAGCGTACGTAGTCTGAACGCGGCATTACTGACTTAACACTTCAAAAATAAATTCAGACGTAAAAAAAGGTTAAAAATAAAATGTTTTTGAGTAAATAAAGGGGGCTAATTGCGACAGTTTTTACTGGACGCTTTCAGATGGAGCCGCCATCCAAAAGCCTCCGCAAGTGAGCATTGAAGCGCCGCCCACATTCAGGACCGCCGCACAGAATTCCTCCTCGGCAAAAAAGTAGTCCGTCGAAAAACTTTTCCTGATGCCTAAACAAGAAGCTAATCACCAGAAAAAATTGTAATGTCTAAAGTTTTGACTTTTGTACTGCTTGTTGATATAGTCAAACAATAAAAAATTGGCTCCGGTTTAGCTCTGGTTGACCCTAGTTGAATTGCGGAAGCTTCGTTTCCTCGACACGTCGTCTACGCAGCGTCGAATTCCGACGCTCTCGACAACTCAAACTGGTATCTACCGCAGTTGAAGAGCCACTCCAGGACGTGACACGACTTCTAGCCGCATCTTCGTTACGACGCTTCTCGAGTCGTGTGGCACGTTCTTCTGCCGTCTCTTCAGCGCGTTGTCTCCTCGCGTCGTTCTGTCGTTGTTGCGTCTCTCTCGCGCTCTCCATAACATCATCAATACACTGAGGCGAAGCGTATATATATATATATGCCCCGCGAGGCGACACCTTCACTCCTACCCCAGCGGAGCACATCTGGTTGAGCGAGCGGCGACGGCAGCGCCATCTGTTGAAGCGCGGCTGCGGCGTTGCTAGGCAATGGCGGCTCAAGTTCGTTCGTGGGCCCACGGCATGAGACATACAGCACACGGCGCGACGAGCCGAATCGGCTCGCTGGCTGGAGTAGCAAAGCTTTCGCTTCAAAAATTGATTTCGTTCACTGTTCTGGCTGGAAAGCGGGGTAATACAGGGCGACGCGCACCACGGCCCATTGTTACCAACGGTTGGTTATTTTTTTAATGTATAGTATCCTACTATAGCCATTTTTAAAGCGGATTTTTCCAGCTGGTATGATCTAAAACCTCTGAAGCAAACGAGCGCGTGCGATTGCGTGCGATTGCGTGCGGGTGCGATTGCCAACCTATGCTTTCCGGGTGGGGATGGCCGACAGTCCTGCCTGTGAAAGCTGTGGCTGTGAGGAGACCATCGCTCATCTTTTCTGTGAGTGCCCTGCATTTGCGAGTGCAAGACATACACTGTGTTGTGCCCTGGACCGCCTCGATCCTCGCCCATTAACAGAGCAAAAGATCATCGGTCCGTGGCCACAGCAGTCGACTGCCCTCAAGGCTTACAAGGCAGTCTTTGCCTACTTGAGAGCGACTGGATTGAGTGACAAGTTGTGAGAGCATTGTGTGTGTGTGTGTGTTATGCCTTTTTCCCCTTCACTCTTTCTCTTTTTAGTCCCCTAATTCCTCTTCACCAGTGCAGGCCCCTTTCTGGTTAACATCCCTACCTTTCCCTCCTCCTCTTTATCTATCTATCTATTGCGACCGCGACACTGGCAAACACAATAATCCAACATGGTAGCCGCCTGTCCGACCATAGACTAAACTGGCGCCACCGTCTACGCGAGTTTCTTAAAGAGCACTTCACCCACCGCGGGGATGCCGGGAAGACGGGGTTACTTACTTGGCTTGGCTTGTGTTGGGCCAAAACGTGCATTCTGCCTCTGAATCGAGAGCAGCATTGCTGTGCTCCGGGATGCTGTCCTCTGCACGCAGATGAAATTAGTTGACCAGTGCACTTTTCACTTCAATAAATTTCACGCAAGCATTAAGCTGGTATGAAAACTCTCACCGCGTTTCAACGAGATTTGACTCCCTCGCGTCGGGTCATTGTTCTGCGCATGCGCAGAGGACCCTCGCTATTCCCTTATGGACTTAATCGATATGGTCGTTCCCATATTGTAAAATTAAGCCTTTGCGGAGCCCGGCCTGTATAGATCGGCTTCAAGGAACGGGTCAACCGTTCGGGGATGTAGCTCAGATGGTAGAGCGCTCGCTTAGCATGCGAGAGGTACGGGCATCGATACCCTGCACCTCCAGTTCATTGTTTGTATAATTTTGGTTTCGTTTTTTAATCATCAGCAAACACGGTGCCGACCGCAGCTGCTTGTCGCGACCTCATTCTTTTTTTGTCAAAGCTTCACTTCGTCGTCGCTTCGCGTATTTCTTGTGCATTGTCAGCACATATACGAGAGAGAGAGAGAGAGAGAGAGAGAGAGAGAGAGAGAGAAATAATTTATTAGCACCCGTCAAAAGGATGCTGGGTATCCGAGGCGCCGCTCGGTCCCAGCCATGTCCTCCCCCTCAGCCGTCGACCGGGATCTCTTGGATCTCAGCAGCGGCAAGGGCGAGACGGATGACTTCTCGTTGTTGATTGTCGTCCTCGTTGTGAAGCAGTGCCTCCCAGGACTCATTTGTTCTGTCAAGTTGTCCAAAGCTCGGTCATGTCCATACCATATGGATCATGTCCGCTATGCCGTCGCAACGTTTGCACCTGGGGATGAAAATCTGAGGGTGCCACTTGCTATGAAGCTGAGGGTTAGGGAATACTCCGGTTTGGACCTTGCGCCACACCACCTCTTCGATTTTAGTTAGCTGCTTACTTGTTTTTGGAAGTACCGCTCGGCCTAATTTGAAATGGTTTAGGATTTCCTGATGCGTGTTAAGATCGTCATCGAAGTGTAGGAGCTCCTAATCGCGCGAGGGGGGCGGGGTTGTGCACAAGACGCCACTGGGATCCCGGAAAGTAGCTAATCCTCGGGCCAGTGCATGCGCTTTCTCGCTTCCTCTCAACCCTTGGTGCACGGGTGTCCAAATGAGCGCTACCTTTTCTGCCGGTGGTGGACTGCCGGCCAATACTCGTGCTGCTGTAGCTGAAATGCAGCCGGCGTCAGTTTCTAATAGCTGATTTTGAGTCACTCACGATAATTTTAACCTGTTGTTGAGTTAGAGCCAGCGCAATGGCCAACTCCTCCGCCTCCGTTACTGTCGAGTGTCTGGTGCTGCAGCACGCTACCGGGCCTCCATTTTCCCTAGTGGCTACCGAAATGTGCCCCGAACTGTTTATGCATTGTGCGGCATCCGTATACAAGACATCCTGTCTGCCCTGAAAGCGGGCTTTCAACGCTACTGCTCCTTCCTTCCACGGCTCTCATGGTAGATGTGATGCATGTTTTTGGGGAGTGGGGGTCCGTACGTCTCGAGCACGCTCGAGGCTCGTGCCCCAGCTTCCCCAGAATGCTGTGGCCAGTACGACTGCGTAAAAGTCTCTGATACTGCGAGGTCCTTGCAGCCTCAATGAGCTCTTCGAGGGTAATCGAAATCCCTAGACTCAAAATCTTGTTTGCTGGCGCACAGGGTGGTAAACCTAGTGCTGTTCTTATCACTTTACGGATTAGAACATTCAGTTTGTCCTTTTCCGCCCGGTAAAGCCGCAAATAAGGTGCCACGTAGACTATACTAGTAATAATAAAAAATTGCACTAGCCGAAGGAGGTTAGCTTCTTTCATGCCCGCATGTTTGTTAGCAATAGATATACACGCTAGTAAAATCAACTGACACAAATGGCGGCCGCTGGACTATACCTGGCTAAGCCAGACCTTGCCCTCGTTAAGCCAGGTTCTTGATTACGTAGTCAGCTCGGCTCGAGAAAAGAGGCAGGAGCGAGGAGAAACGCGGATCCCGCCTTTATCATAATCCGCGCGCATTTCGAGACATGAACTTCAGGCGCCCAACATTCAAACCCGGGTTGCTTTGCGAGAAATGACAACGCGACACAGTCGTTCGAGGAACAGTTTGCAGAGTGCGGGCGACGTCGGAAAACCTTGAATCACTATTTCGGACCCCGAAATAAGGCGAAAAAGAGTTACTTGACGGCAGATGCCGCAGGATTTATTGCAAATACAAACATGTGCATTTTCAAAGCATTTCTATGCAGTGTTATATCGAGTGACTCTACAGTCAGACGCCACTGAAAGCCCCCTAACGGCTGCCGTTGGCACCACAGGCGGACCGCGTACTGCAGCAGTGCAGCTTGACGCTGCCACTGCAAACCCGGCTGAGGTATGTGCGCGTGATTTTCCGCTAGTGTGCGTCGCATGACCAAGTATGAGCAAAGGAATCACACTGCTTTAGAGTGGACATATACGCGACGTTGCAGCTCGCAGGGACGCTGTATCATGTCCATACGGGCTAAGTGGTTGCCGCAGAATAGCGTCGCCCAGGCTTAGTCGAGGAACTGATTATGGTATCCCGCCACGTATGCATCTGTTGTTCCCAAATAAAAGTTTCATACATCTACTACTTCATTGTGTGTCTGTGTGTGCGTGTGCGCCTGTGTGCGTGCAGGCTGTTTAACGTAATGTAAAATTTATGTTGCTACAAAAAGAAACTGGACTGATTTTTTGCAATTTTCTATTTGCAATACCTCAAAGACCCCATGGGAGTGGAATTTTGCATAAGGGAGTGAGATTTTGCATTTTTCTCTTAACATGAATTAAGACAATAACATTTCGAAGGCAGTTCTGAAATGGCTGGAGTTAGAGTGAATGATGACGCCTGCGGGAAGATCGTTCCAGTTGATGGCAGTCGTTAAGAAAAAGGAGTTGAGGTAGGTCGTTGTTCGGGCATGGGGCGGATAAACGGCCATGGTGTGGGTGAAGCGGTTGAAGGTCCGCTGAATTGGCACGATGGCTCTAGTGCTAGGTGATAAGGCTTGATAGAATTTTCTGAAACAAGCAGAGGGTTCTGATTTTCGGCGTCCTTGTAGTCTTGGAAGATCGGCTTTAACATTTAGGTTATTGACGCTTGCATCGCGGGACTAAGCAGAAAAGTTAAATCTGGCAGCACGGTTTTGAATCGATTCAATGGTAGCTGTTAGGTTATGGTGATGCGGGTCTCACAATGTGCACACGTACTCCAGCTTGGTCCTCACAAGGGTTACGCATGATAGTTGTTTTACGTGTGAAGGCGTATGAATTAGGTTACGTTGAAAGAAGCTAAGAGCGCGCTTAGCATCGTTAGTAATATTTTTAATGTGAGAAAACCATCTGAGATCACTAGAAATGTGAGCGCCTAAACATATCAAGGAGGAGACTCAAGAGATAGTGGACCCGTTCAGTAAGCAGATATTGGAAGGAAAATAGTGACGTCTGTGGAAGGTAATTACAGCTATATTGATAACATTGATGTCACTAGCCGATTTCGACACCATTCCTCGACTTTTGCCGGATCGTTCTGAAGAGGTAATTTGTCAGTCTACGGCAATATTTTGGACGATAAATAACGTGATCGTCAGCTAAAACACGTACTTTCGAAGAGAAGCATTCGGGTAGGTTATTAATATACATGAGAAAAAGAAGAGGGCGTAAAACAGTACCTTGTGGTACACCGGAGACGACTGGGGCAAAACTGGAAGAGTAATCATTAACATAAACAAACCTCAGGCAGTCGGTCAGAAAATCTTTGACAAGCTTATCAAAAGGTTATTTGAAATCTAAAAAAAAGCATTAATTTCAAAAACAATTAAGTCTAAGTTTGAAATAATGTCGTTTAGAAACAGTGCCAGTTGTGTGTCGCAGAACCGGCATTTCAGAAAACCGTGCAGATTAGGGTGAAAAACCCTCATGGGTTCTAGGAAGTTTTTGAAGTGAGAGTAAATAACATGTTTCATGATTTCTGAACGCACGCTTGTGAGTGATATGGGACGATAAGTTTTACCTGGGCCTTTCATGTGGACTGGTACGATCTTGCCCACTTTCCTGTCATAAGATACCGTCCCAGTTGATTGAGACTCCTGAAAAATGTGTGCTAGAATTTTGCTAATTACATGTTTAGTGTGTTTCAAGACATTTTGTTGATCCCGTAATTGCATGCAGGTGAAGGAATTTTAACGAGCCGATTATTTTTTCAATACCGTTAGGTGTAAACGTGAGAGCAGCCATGTTTGGATGATCTGAAATGAAATAATATGGGAGGCTAGTATCGGGTTCATGAGTAAACACTGCGCTTAAGGTAGGGTTTAGGGCTTCAGCTAAATCGCTGCCAGAGAGAGGAATACCGGACTGGTCCGTTAGAAATACTGGTGCTCTAGAGCGCTTGGTGTTAATAGTCCTCCAGAATTGTTTCGGATTCTTACGGATTAATGATGACAGTTTCAAAGAGAGGAAACGTTTTGAATTCATTAGTAACTTGCGGAAAGCTTTTAATGTCGAAAGGCACCTTTGCCATGCGTGTCTGCTGTCTGTGAATTTTACTGTTCTGAAGTATAGCTTTGTTGTATTTCTTAGCCGCTTAAGAGCTGACGTAAACCGCGGTGATGAAGGGTGATCACGAATCTTTCTGACGGAGACGTACTTTTTTTAAAGTTTCTGCATTTAAATTTTGGAAATTGACCAGTTTAATTGACCAGTTCACTTCTACTGAGCGTCCTTCATACCCTGAAAGAAATGGATTGCAGAAGTCGCTTAGTTCAGCATTCATAGATGCAAAATCACTTTTTTCATACAGCGTTATTAGTTCGGTGCTGGCGTTTAGACGTTTCAGCATGCACTGAAAAGTTCCATAAATTACTGTGTGGTCCCTGACGGCATCTATATAGCTTAGGGGAGATAGACTGCAGGGATGGGATGTTAGCACGAGATCGAGTATGTTAGAAACGCGGTTGGTCTGTCTGGTTGGCGAATTTACGATTTCTGATAATCGTGAGAATAAGAAAAACAAAGCGCCCAACGTGGGGCTCGAACCCAAGACCCTGAGATTAAGAGTCTCATGCTCTACCGACTGAGCTAGCCGGGCGGCACGGACAAGGCTCCCAAAATAAGTAGGCAAAGAATGAGAACAAGAAGTAAAGGTTGAGAGAGTGGGTTGACAAAGAGTGATAGCAGTTGTTTTGGAGGAGGAGGAGGAGGAGGAGGAGGAGGAGGAGGAACAGTAGAAGGTAGGCAGCGCTTTGGAATCTGGCCTGGCATCTCCGCCATCCTGAGAAGGTGCTAAGCGGAGCTAAGCGTTGGTTTTCACCACCTTTTTTTCTCTTCTCTCACGCTCTCTCACCATATCATTCTACGAGCCGAATGCTGCGCTCGACACCTCGCTGCAAACATGGCGATCAAATGCTGCAGAAGATGAAAAAAAAATAATTGGGGGACAATTAATCTCCTCCTTTAAGGGTATGATGGGAGAAGGGTTTCTACCACGCAGACAAAGACACTCTTTCCTTTTTCACAATCGCAGTCATTAGATGAAAGATAACACGGCATAAATACAAAGCCCTGCCTTAACCAAGCCGTCCGAACGTGCCTGCGTGGTGTAGCGGTAGTGTGACTCGCAACGCGAAGGCCCGATCGTCAAGGGTTTCCGACACGCAGCTAGTGTAACTGGCGCCATCTCTGGGAGCCTCACGTAAATTTCCGTCACGCCGATGTCAATGACGACATCGGCCTTTCGGAGACACGGGGCCTTTAGGCTCGCACGAAAAAAAGGAGGGCCCGCGGAGAGAGTAGGCAGAATGCGGCAAAAGCAAACGAAGCTTCGAGGCGACGCAACTTTCGGTTCGAACAACAATACATAACGTGTAGAACAAGCGAACAGATGTGGTTGAAAGAAAGAGGAAGACGAAGACGTTGTTCGATCGACTGTCGACTCAGCTCTGTTTATTTACCTCATTTTCCATAATTTATCTACTTTTATTTGAATATTCGAGGACGGCAGCATCTTCAAAGTCGGTATTGTCCCTATGGGAAGAGTACGGCTGCTCCGGCGCCGGGACCACGCCATTCAAAGGAGTCTGGCTCGGAAGAGGTGGCCATGGCTTCCCAGGCTGTGGAGTGACCAGAACATGGAAACGACCACCCGTCCAGCGAGACCTCATCGTTCAGTGGGGATGAGTCAAGGATTGTGGACGGTGACGAGTCAGTGGCCGATATGGCTGACGTGGACAACGAGGGCTTCAAGTTGGTGAGTCATCGCAAGCAACGAACGATAGGGATCCCGAAAGTGATTGAGCCCACAGAAAAGGGGGTTGATATAAGAGAGAAGAATCCCATCTTATTTTTCGCGGCCATTCAATCACTGCTGGTATCAGCTCCGATTCGAAGTCGGTTCACCATGCACGGGGCTCTTCAGCTGGATGTCTCGACGGAAGAGCAGGTTGACAAGCTCCTGCAGTGCTCTCAGATTTTTGGCATCAAAGTTAACGTGCGGTTGCCCCATTCCTACATGAAGAACACCTGTGTTATTAAGGGTGTACCAAAGTGGTATTCAGAACGCGACCTACTTGATTATCTGAAACCACAAGGTGTACTGCACGGGAAACGACTTGTGCGTCGTGTAGAGTCTCCAGGAAAAGAATAGGCTGCGAAATCTCCCAACTCTATCATGTTGACATTCGCTCCCAACTCAGAGCGCCCCGAAAAAATTGATCTGGGATTCACAAAACACGCAGTTGCAGATTTCACTGAAGCTCCTCCACGGTGTTTTAGATGCCAACGCTTTGGGCACGTGGCCAAAGTTTGCACAAAGGATCGACGCTGTAAGCTGTGCGGAGGCGACCACGACTTTAAAACCTGCAAGGCAGATTTGGCTTGCGCCAATTGCGGTAGTGATCATCCAGCGAGTTTCGGAGGCTGCCCCTTCCTCCGTGTGAGCGCTCTGCACTGTCGGATATGCTTTATTGCTGGTCCAAAAACCCCACTGACTGAGACGCCTGTCCCATGATTAGACGAGTTCCCAGTGTTGGAGTCTGATGTTGTTGCGTTGCCCAAGAATGTCCCTAAGAGACCTGAGTCCAGCAAGACGCCAAGGCCCAGTGCGCGCGAGTCGGCTGTTCCACCTCCAGCAAAGAGTGTCCATGTTCCTGAGCGCCCGGATCACAGCCAGACTCCACGGCAAGGGGGAGCCTCATATGGACAAGTGACAAAAACCAGCTACTGCGGCCTAGAGTGTGTCCCCGTCGGCATCATTTGTCGATGTAAGTTAGTGCGTTGCGCAAAATAAGGAGCTCGAAAATCAACGTATGTCTGACCTTCTTCATGTTTTGTTCGGGTCCCTGCGTTCACATGTTCTAGCGATGGCGCCTGGCAACCTGAAGAACTTCCCTACAGCTGGTGCTTTCTTGTGAGTTCCTAATTACCACCTTCACAGCAAACTCCCTTGCGAACTAAAATGGATGGGGTTAAACCTCGTGGATCTCATATGCACCGAAAAGTGCCGTTTATATTGCAATGGAATTGCGCTGGGATTTTAAGTCGGTTAGCTGAACTAAAACTATTCTTGATAGAGAGTTGTGT
Source organism: Amblyomma americanum (assembly GCF_052857255.1). Lineage (NCBI taxonomy): Eukaryota > Metazoa > Arthropoda > Arachnida > Ixodida > Ixodidae > Amblyomma > Amblyomma americanum. The sequence goes on along the minus strand of NC_135500.1, from coordinate 75,581,244 downwards.
TCCAGTATTGGCCCTGGCAGAAGCGTGCCTGCCAAGCGGGAGATGTTTGACTGGATATGTCGCCCATAAAAACTGCAGCATAAAGTCATTTCCTGCCGGAAGTGCTGCGCTTTACATAAGAAGGAAAATTCCACATGTTTCTCTAAGCGTTGCCGATCTTTGCACGGATGACATTGAGGTAGCGGCTGTGGGAATACAGCTCGGCTCTCGAACCCTTTCTATTGCATCCGTGTACGTGTCTCCGCGGAAGAAGGTAACATTGGATTTGTTTCTACAGCAGCTCTGCGACCGTTGCCCAGCTCCTAGAATCATCTGCGGTGATTTCAACGCCCATCATGCCGTTTGGGGTGACAGGAACACGGATTCCCGTGGACGCAGATTGGACCTGTGTGTTGCCAATGACGGACGCCCCACTTTCTTCCGGCCTCCAGCCTCAGCGACAGCTATAGACCTGACGCTGCAATCACCTGACGTCCGCGTGACGCGTTGGTCAACAGCGCCTGACCGCATGGCAAGTCATCACTATACGATATTTGAGTTTGCTGCCGACTTTCGTATGCATGGTCCTAAAATTAGCAATGTGGTCAACTGGGACAAGTACAGAGAGCACCTAGAACGTGTTTCTGGTGATGATGTTGACAACATATCTAATAAGCTAGCAGCAACTACGGCAGTCAAGTTACGTGATCATTTTCCGGCCCCGGATTTAAAACTCAGGAACCTTTCCGCAGCGAGAAGGGCGGAGCGCCAACTCGTGCGGAAGAAGGACGACAGGCAACAGAAAACGACCTTCAATAGGCTGAATTCTGCCATTAGACGGCACAAGAACAAACTCTAAAGGTCGCAATGGGCCTCATTCTGTGCTAGTTGGACTGCGTTCTTACCGATGACGAGAATATGGCAAGTTATTGGCAGCCTTGTTGAAGAATCTCGCCCTTCGAAGCCTGGAAAAACCTATTGCGTGCTTGGCAGAGGAATTTGCAGACGCGCTCGTACGCGCCAATTCTGGAGTAGATATATATACACCACCTGTTTCTTCCAGGTCAATCATGGACGTCCCGTTCACGCTCCGTGAGCTTCAGACTGCGCTCAGTTGCCTGCGGCGCCGGTGCGCACCAGGTCCCGACGGCATCACCAATAAAATGCTGAATATTCTGCCCTTGTAACTCAGAAAGGAGCTCCTCAACTTCATCAATCGAGTTTGGGAGACTGGCAATGTTCCTCCGTCATGGAAGGTGGCACATGTAGTTCCAGTAATGATGCCTGGCAAAGACATGACAGACCTTGCCTCGTATCGCCCTGTGTCATTGACCTCCTTTGTAGATAAGTTGATGAAGAAGCTGGTATATGAATGCTTATCGTGGTGGCTTAAGGACAGCAAGGCACTGCCAACACGTATGACTGGATTCCGCCGAGGTCTTAGTGCCCAAGATAGTGTCTTAGATTTGGTCAGTCTCATTGAACACCAGAGAGCTTTCGGCCTTTCCACCTTAGCCATTTTTCTTGACGTTGCGAAAGCTTACTACAGAGTGCTTCAGAGCTCAATCCTAAACAGTTTGAAAGGCATAGGCATACAGGGCCATACGTTAAGATTCATTTACAAGTTCGTAAGTGATCGCGCGGTTCGTGTACGGTTAGGGAGCACCTTAAGCACCCAAAGGGTTCTTTCACGAGGTGTGCCCCACAATCCTTAACGTCGTAATGGCTGGCCTTCAAGATTCGTTGAAAAAAAGTTGCAGGCAAGTGCGTATGTCACTTTACGCTGACGACATCTGTATTTGGATTACTGGCTACCAACACAAGCGATTAGCCCTGATAACTCGACAGGCTCCACTTTCGGCACAAGCTTACCTTTAAGGTGTGGCGTTGTCTCTGTCAGTGGAAAAATCCGGCTTTGTTCTGTTTCCAGGTGTAAGAAGACGTAAAGCACGGTTGAAGATCGACCTCGGTCTCTCTTGCATCCGTCAATTCAACCACACGCGTTTCCTGGGCGTCATTATTGACTCTCGTCTACAGTGGCGAAAAGCTGTAGACGCGATTGTTTCATCTATATCTTCTCGTCTCAATGTGATCCGTAGAATTGCACCTACCTTCCTTCTTCAATGGTCAGACTTCATGAAGCGCTGGTGGTCAGTCGCATAATGTATCAATTACCTTTAAATTCCCCCTCGGCATCACAACTTGAACGTCTCGAAGTTGTCCACAGAAAGGGCCTAAGAAGAGCCATTGGAATTCCCCAGGCGGCTGCGAATAAGGCAGTACTTCATGAGTCCCCATCGAAACCTATTAGCCTTATCGCTTTTCAGGGACTACTAATGGATCTTGGCCGCCTAGGAGAGACGGTAGCTGGGCGATCCCTTCTCCAGCGGCTCTGCAAGAGATATGAGTCGAAGGCTTACTTGGCACTCAGTACTCTTTGTCCTTTAGGCAGTAATGTCCGAAGGCAAAGGAATCCGTTGAAACCCCCCTGGTCTTTTCCGACCCTCAACTGTAAAGTCACAATTCCCCACGTGAGCGCAAAGCGCAGCTCTCCTTTGGCAGAAATGCGTTCGCTTGTACTTGAACACTTGGAAACAAAGTATGCCTGCCATCTTCAAATTTTCACGGTGGTGGTGGTGAAAACTTTATTACATACAGGGGAGTTTAGGACGCGCAGGTCCTTGGGCCCCCGCACGGCACCACAGCACTCAAACGTTCATGTCCCGGAGGCTCATAACTCTGGCAACCCGGCCTGTGGCGAGGGCTTGCTTGGTCGGGTCCTCGGAGCGCAGTAGGATCTCCCAAGCCTCCCAAGTGGTAAGGTGCTCCAGGCCCCGCGGGGGAGGATCCTCCGGGCAGAGGAAAAGGATATGATCGAGAGAGGCTTTGGTGTGATGGCAGAGGGTACAGGAGGGGTTTGTGTGGACTTGATGATAGCGCGAGCGTATATAAGGGGAGGGTAAGGTGCGTGTTTGGAGCCGCCTCCAAAGTGTCTGATGGTAATTGTCGAAGGAGGGATGGGGGGGGGGGGGGCGCTACAGCCGACGCTCGGCTTTGCAGGCCTGCGTCAGTTCACTGAAGGAATGCATGCGCTCCCGTGAGAATCCCAGATCGGAGGCCGCCGGTGCCCGGTTGAGAGAACCTCGGGCTAAAGCGTTGGCAGTCTCGTTTCCGGGATTCTCGGAGTGTGCAGACACCCACATGAGCTCCATGTGGCGGGGCGGGTGCGCGGCGAGGGAGTACTGCTGTCGTATTCTCTAAAGCGGCTGAAAGTGTTGCTATTGAGGCGGCTTTACGGAAGTTAGGGTCTTGTCCGGCTCAACCTGTTGTCATTCTAACCGATTGAAAATCTACCCTTCAGAGGTTAGAGCACGGATTCCCTACTGACGCCTTGTCTATAAGCTCTCTGCGCTTGGTGCAGAATCTGCCCAGCAGAGGCTTTACTATACATTTCCAATGGGTGCCCTCTCACATAGGAGTCAACGGTAATGAGGTGGCAGACAATCTCGCCCATAAAGCTCCATCAAGGATTCCATCAAAAAAGTACCTCAAGATGGGAAAAGACTCTGCAGGAAAACTGTGCTCGATCACTTCAGTGCCCTGTGGAGTGCGTCCCACAAGCCATGTGTGACCAAGGGACTGAGAAGATCTCAGGCCACCCTTCTATATCGAATTCGCACGGCCTCTGCTCGCACTCCTGCATGAATGCATGACTGGTATAGCATCGTCTCCGCTCTGCTCTTTATGTGCTGTGTGCGCGGATATCGAACATTTTATTATGTACTGCCCAGACTACAAGAAGGGAGGCTGCACGCCTTCTTTTAACATTTCTGCAGGACACGGATCTTGTCTCTAAATGGTGACAGCAGGAACGGAATATGGCCTACTGTGATTGAATGTGTGCGTAGATGGTGTCTTCCGGAGTGGACTACGTTATGCTGTGAGTGAATGTGTGTTTGGATTGTGGCACTATATTGACCTGTGTTCTACTGTGACTGAATATGTACATAGATGTTGGCTTCTGGAGTGGACTGTGGTGTGTACTGTGTGGATTGATTGTGTGCTTTGATGGTGACTGCGGGAGAGAATATGTGCTATTATAAGAGGCTGTGCGCATAGCGGGGTAGATGCGACAAGCTTTAGGACATTGTTAATATAGAAGGGACGCTGCGGTGGAGCAATTGCCGGCAGATAAAGCCAGCCTAACCCAATCTGTAGCATTCAGCACCTCAACTCAACTCAATAGAAGCAGTTGGTCTGGTTGGCGAATTCACTATTTGTGATAATCCAAATGTTGGTCCCGTGTGAACAAAATGGGTTACGATGATTTGCTTTGACGATTTAGAAGTAATGTCAGACCACGTGATGGACGGAAAATTGAAGTCGCCAAACATAAGGATGAGGGTGTTTGGATTTTGGGTTAAGTTACAGCTTGCAGGGCTTCATGAAACTCAGTAACAAAGGTATTGTTAGCGTGTGGGGGCCGGTAACGAACTCTGATGATTAAATGTGGGTGAGCGGCATTGCATCCGACAAATATGATTTATAGAGGGAATTCATTGGGACGTGAGTGCAGGGCAAAGAGGTATGAGAACCTAAGAAAACGCCGCCTCGTCGCCTGGTGAAGCGATCGCGCCTGAATATGTCGAAATGAGGTAAGTAAGATTGAACTTAACGGTAAGTACTATAAGCTACGCGTCGGATGTGTTGATAAGGCCTCTTAATGCGTCGCCCTTTGGCAGATGGCTTCTAATGTTGGTAGAGAGAATGATATTTGACTGCAGTTTTGAGGACGAGCTGAAGTGAGGTGCTATGGCTCATGTTGTATCAACCTCTCGGCTTCGTAATCAAAGTTATCAATTTTCTCACCAACTTTTAGAGTATCATGCCAGAGTTTATAATTGATAATCTTGGATTTTACAAACTGTAGCATGTGTTTTCGGGCAGAACGTGTTCGAGTGGGGAAATCCTCGGCGATGCTAACACGCTAGATGCCTTGCAATCGCCATTGTAAAAACAATGTGGAGCAAAAGCAAAACATGCGTCGGCCGGGAATCGAACCCGGGCCACCCGCGTGGCAGGCGAGTATTCTACCACTGAACCACCGACGCCGACGTTCAGTTGGCGTGCTGCCCGTCTATTCATAGCGTAGATCGTTGCGTAAGTTTCCCTTTATGTAGGTCACTGGACCGGCTGGCGTCTCCTCTGCTGGGGAGTAACTGTCGTCGCAAAGCGCGTGGCGAGCGAACCGTGCCAATAGTACAGGCCACTATGCGATAGATCAGTCACTGAACTTCTGTGGGATGTATTAATAATAAAAATTACCGGCGGCACTAAACAACTTAGGTGCGACAAATGGCAAGACATTAAAATTCTATTTATAATCAGTCAAATTCCACTCTAATTCCATTCCAATTCAACGCTAACTTTATTCTATTCCTCTGCAGGTGGCGCAGCGGCAGATACTATAGTAGGACACAAATTTGAAAGAACAGCTGTTGGTATTGATTGGGAGGAGAATTAGCGCGAGGAAAAGGACGTGAGAGGGACACAGAGAAGGAGCGCTGACTTGCAACAAATAGAAGTGCAATCAAATGTACATGCTCGAGGAGTCAGCCGCGCATGCCCAGTTACGTCCACTGATTTGATGATGCGGCTAAATGTCAAGGTAATCTGATCTAAGATGATTCAGGGGCTCATAAAGGATCAAAGGAGCATGGAAAGCAAATAAACAGGACGCTCCTCCCTCACCTTCGAACATCAACAACGAACAGGTTATTCAGCTTATAGCAACAGATTCTCTCCGTTGCAAAACAACCGACGTCTCAGTGACGCACTCATCGCTTCTCAACTTACGAATGAACGAATCCTAAAGAAGCTCCCCTGCTAGCTGCCCTTTAGAGCGGCCAACAACTTCCGTTTTTCCGAAAAGTTGATGACAATGGCAGTCTAGCCAATGCTTAGGCATGCAGGTTCTTAGCTGTGGCAGCTACAAGTTGGGGGCGGGGAGGGAGGGGGCGCTCTAGTGAAACTTTGCTCCCCCTAATGGAGGACCCACATACCTATGGCTGAGCCACTCTGGCCCGCGGTCTGCGACATCCTGTGTTACGGCGCCAGGCAATCATAACAGTAAATAGCATCAGCTTTTCAATGTTTCACTTTATTCCAATCCAGGTATGAAAAATCTAGAGATCATAATTTTTTCTTATGTTTAGAAGTTTTACAATGGACTACTTTTTGTGGTGGACAAAATCTGTGCGGGGTCCTTATGTGGACAGAGCTTCTGAAGTTATATCCGGCTACAGCACTGACTATAAAATAGGCTGCATAAATGCCAGGAACGCTGTACAAAGCTACAGAGAATTCTGGCAACACTGTACCACACCGCCAATAATGTGCAGGAACGCATGCATTAACGAGTCTGGCCGCGGTGTACACATCCCGCGTAGACCATCTCTCGTCTAGCAAACTGAAGCTCCTCCGTCGATATATTTGAGGAACATTCGCAATTTTTAATCGGACCGGCAGTTTTAAGAAATTGAATGTGACGCCGATAGACAATGGTCAATATGTTTTACATATTTATTTTTTTAAACAAAGATAAACAGCTGTTCTGAAGTAGTTATCGTAATGGCGAGAATCGCATCTATCAGCGCCTGTTTCGAGCACTGTTAAAACGTTCGCTAAGTGCGAACAAAAGAAAGACCACGAAGAAAGCTTCGAGGGTTACTGCGCAGCAGAGCATCTAACGGGCAGGACTAAGCTTTAACATCTCTGCCTTAAGCACGGACTGACTGGATGCCAGAAAATCAGAGGTGTTGGTTGTTTGGGTTTTTTTTTTTTTGGGGGGGGGGGGGGGAGGAAATGGCGCAGTATCTGTCTCGTATACCGTTTTACACTTGACTCGCGTCGTAATGGAAGGGATAAAGGAGGGAGTGAAAGTAGAAAGTGGTGCCGTAGTGGAAGGCTCCGAAATAATTTCGACCACCTGGGGATCTTTAACGTGCACAGACATCGCCTAGCACACGGGCGCCTTAGCGTTTTTCCTCCATAAAACCGCATCCGCCGCGGTCGGGTTCGAACCCGGGAACTCCGGATGAGTAGTCGAGCGCCCTAACCACTGAGCCACCGTGGCGGGTGAAAATCAGAAGCATTAAGTTTAAATTAAATACATTCACACATAGTCATCAAAAGTCCTTTGATGTTTGGCCCATTGTGATTATGACAGCACTTTTTTTTGAACATCTGGTCCTCCTGAGCCATTCCGTGAAAGGGAAGAGGTCTCCTCTCTCCCGCGGCTTAACCGTTTTGCGTATGCTGCTCGTATCATTCGATGCCGAACGAGCAGTCCCGGTACGAATCTCAGAGGAGGGGCGGGGGGGGGGGGGGTGAGGGGATGGACGCCCGTATTCTTGATCCCTAAGCAAAGGAGGGGTCAGGGTGCCTCCCGGTCCCCACACCCCTCCGCGATTTACGCCTCTGGCGGAAGACTAGGATACTAAGCATTAGGCATGATGAAACAATGACAGAAAAATAAAGTGCTTTAAAATACAGGTAACAACACAAGGTAAGAAGTGGATTAGTTCAATGGGAAAGAAGTAGACTGTAGAACAATACAGAAATGTGAAGAGGCTAATCAGGAAGATCGTTCTATGTTAACTCAAGATGCGGCGCCCTATTCTCTGAAGCTAGATCAGGGTGCCTTGGAACGCGAAGCTCGAGAAGGAAATTTAACCAAGAAGATGACACATGCGCAGTGTGTGGTAAATCTGTAGAAATAGTTGAACACCCAATTCTAGAATGCGGCAATATTCACTGGGATGTCGATGCAGACTCACCCATTCTCCTTGAGGCCTTAGGATTCAGCGATAACAGAGGTAAAGTGAATGAATCAGCTGCAGAAAAAGCGATTGGAAGATTGGCGGCTCAAAAGCAGAATGCTAGCATAAGCTTAGAAGCGAAGGATTCGAAATCGTACCTAAAGATAATGGAGAATTCATAGTCTGATTTATTGTGCATAGCACTGACACCGTTAAAGACATATATATAAAAAAACCAAGCATGATGGCAATTTCTACCACACCCATTTAGGAAATGTTCCGTCCGTCCGGCCATCCGTCCATTTTCCATCCGTCAGTTCAGGATCTGCCCACTGGAGACAAATGCAGGGTTATTTTATTTGACGCATTAAGATGAAGGCGACTCCATCTGCTGCCACAGCGAATTCCGCGCAAAAACATCGAATTGCGAGACCACGAGAGCATCGAGTTCATATTTCGGGGGTCGAGAACAACGCACCACTAAAAAAATCAAAGATCGTCCAAAATGTGCGAATAAAAAAACAAAGCGCCCTACGTGGGGCCCGAACCCACGACCCTGAGATTAAGAGTCTCATGCTCTACCGACTGAGCTAGCCGGACGACACGTACAAGTCTCCCAAAATAAGTAGGCAACGAATGAGAACAATAAGAGAACGTTGCGAGAGTGGGTTGACAGAGTGATAGCAGTTGGTTTGGAGGAGGAGTAGGAGGAGGAGGAGCAGGAGGAGGAACAGTAGAAGGTAGGCAGCGCTTTGGAATCTGGCCTGGCATTTCCGCCATCCTTAGAAGGTGCTAAGCGGAATGAAGCGTTGGTTTTCACCACCTTTTTTTCTGATCTCTCACGCTCTCTTACCATGTAATTCTATGAGCCGAATGCTGCGCTCGATATCTCGCTGCAAACATGGCGATCAAATGCTGCAGAAGACGAAAAAATAACTGGGGGACAATTAAGCTCCTCCTTTAAGGGTGTGATGTGAGAGGGGTTCCTACCACGCATACACCGACACTCTTTCCTCTTTCACAATCCCAGTGATTACATGAAAGAACACACGGTATAAATTCAATGCCCCGCTTTAACCAAGCCGTACGAGCGTGCCGGCGTGGTGTAGCTGTAGTGTGACTCGCAACGCGAGGGCCCGATGGTCAGGGGCAGAGGTGGGCAAATGCCCTCTTTTTTAATTTTCCTCCCTCACCCTCACTTTTGCATCCATGGCCCTCCCTCCCCCTCGCCCTCATTCTGAAAAGTTTTGCGGCCCTGTCTCGCCCTCACCCTCACTTCGAAAAATTTGCTGGCCCTCCCTCGCCCTCATCCTCACATCGTCAGCCCTCCCTCACCCTCACTAAAAGACTTTTAAAATTCTAGTTATATTTTCCAGTCCGCTACTTCTGGCGATATCATTGAGTAATAAACATGCAAGACAAGCCCTCAAGGCTCTCTTGAACGAGAGGCTAGATGCTTATTCTGTTGTGTGTGTGCGGGTGTCTGTGTGTGAGCTGTTTCAGCTAATAGGCGAGACAAAACCGATCCAGTTACGAGTTGGGCCCTAAAATATCACTCTGGCTTTAATACTGGCACGCACTGCATGCATACATATGCCCTGCACTTGTAACATTTCATTGTTATCTATATTTATTTAGCTTATACTGCAATCCCCACTGAGGATTTTAGCAGGGTGGGATAGACAAGTAAACACAACGTAACAACACAGGCAATGAACACAAAAACAAAGTAGAATAAGGTAGTTTGAAAATTTTGGTAAATAAGCATACATAAAAGATTTTTATACAATACTGGAAAGAAATGTCGACATAGACAATTTCAAAACGTGGCAATTGGTTAAGAGATTCCCTTAAATCACTGTTCGTGGAAAGAAAGGATACTTAAAACGATTATCGCGCTTGGCAAATGGCGTTACTGTGCGGCTATGTCTTTGCCCAGTGGCGTAACCAGATGAAAAAGAAATTATTCTCGTGAAATTCGTCTTATACCGGCCGTTAATAAATTGAAAGACAAATTTTAGTCGTGACGCATGGTTTATTTGCGTTAATGGCGGCAAGCCCGCTTTGGTTAACAGTTCTGTCAAAAGAAAAAATTCACAGCGCTGAGGACGGGACAAATGAGAAGGAGACACACGACACACGCCAGCGCTTTTTCTTGTCATGCACCAACTGGCCCGGCTGATCCCCTCTTGGATCTGGCACTTATGTACGTCCAAATCTGTGTTAAGTGAAGCGAGCTGCTATTATTGGGGCCATTTCTACCTTAATTAGTGTAAGTTTTAGTAAAAGTGTCCCAAATAACGCAGGCATAGTCCAGTATCGGCAGAATGTTTTTGTATGCGAGCAGTCGGACAAAAGGAGTAGGAAGTCTCTAAGCTATCCTCAGAAAGGAAAACTTGCGCTTAACATTAACCAATATGTAGTTAATGTGCTTAGTATAAGTGAAGTCATTCGCGGTCAAAAGTCCGAGATACTTATAATGTATCTCGGGAAAAGTTTCGATAGGATGAAGGTTTAGATTTCTTATCTAAAGCGGCGTCTTCAGTAGTGAACTGCACAGCTTTGTGGTCCGATATTCTGTCTACTCTCTGGCTATTTGTTTTGGCAGTAATTGATCCGCTAACAAAAAAGAGGTCGAGCATTGATTGAGAATTGCCCTGAAATATGGTATTTTCTTCTACATTCTGCAATAAGTCGAAGCCAAAAGCAATGCCCACATAGCTTCACCTGGGGGTCATGCTTTTTAACTGAATACCTTGACCAGTATACTTCACGCAAATTAAAATATCCTGATAGAAAAATATCATGATATTTTAATTTGCCTGAAGTAGACTGATAGTAAAAATGGGATCCGCCATGGTGGCTCAGTGGTTAGGGCGCTCGGCTACTGATCCGGAGTTCCCGGGTTCGAACCCGACCGCGGCGGCTGCGTTTTTATGGAGGAAAAACGCTAAGGCGCCCGTGTGCTGTGCGATGTCAGTGCACGTTAAAGATCCCCAGGTAGTCGAAATTATTCCGGAGCCCTCCACTACGGCGCTTCTCTCTCTCTTCCTTTCTTCTTTCACTCCCTCCCTTATCCCTTCCCTTACGGCGCGGTTCAGGTGTCCAACGATATATGAGACAGATACCGCGCCATTTCCTTTCCCCAAAAACCAATTAATATTACTGATAGTAAAATACGATTATCAGGTTTCACATGCGTGCACAAATATCGTTTAAGCTCCTATAATACGACAACGGTAGAGTTGGTGGGCCAGTACATTGCTCCAATAATATATCTAACGTTTCCATAGTACGTTGTGCAAAAAATGCACTCTACATTGGGTACATCCGGCATTGGCGAAATTCACAGGGATTATTTAAACCGAATGCTGGCATCTTCACCTCTACCATCACGATTCTTTCGGTACGAACTGTAGCCAGTGTTAATGAGCTCACTGTCAAACAATGTATTGTTAAGCCAAGTTTCTGTCAAAACCGCTATTTCAGGGTCGTGCAAAAGCAGAAGGGCCTCCAACTCATTTGTCTTGTTTATGGCACTTTTGCAATTAACATTTAGTATTTTAGGGGTCTGAAGTCTCTTAGTCCAGAGCCAGTTTGATTTCTTTCTAAGCTTAAAGCGAGGAACTCTTGTTTCATCCGAACCATACAGTACGCTATTAACGCTTAGCTTATCATTGATTAGCTTTAAAGCTTGGCGCCCTCTTTCCCCTCTTCTTCACAGCACTTCCACTGCTGTTTCTATATTTCCTTAATTCGTTTAGAAAAGTCCTCAGCTAATAATTTTGAGCTATTTTGTTTCGATTTTGAGCTGATATTGGTCTTTTTGCGTTAATAGCATGATCTCAATAGGGAATTTTTTTCAAAAAGTCGAGGAGTTTCAAAACGACTGGTCGCGCCTTATTATTTTTTTACCCACCCTGTGGCATCTTTCGATGATACTCAGTGTTAAACCTTGTTCCGGAAAAAAACACCATTAAATACTTCCTTTCCCAGTTCCTCGCGCCGCTGACGCGCCGCTGGTGTAGCTGGCGCTATCTATGGGAGCCCCACGTAACTTTTCCGTCACGCCAATGGCAACGACGATGGCACCGGCCTTTCTGAGTAACGGGGCCTTCACGCTTGCACGTAAAAAAGGAGGGCCCGCGGAGAGAGTAGGCAGAATGCGGCAAAAGCAAACGAAGCTTCGAGGCGACGCAACTTTCGGTTCGAACAACAATACATAACGTGTAGAACAAGCGAACAGAAGTGGTTGAAAGAAAGAGGAAGACGAAGACGTTGTTCGATCGACTGTCGACTCAGTTCTGTTTATTTACCTCATTTTCCATAATTTATCTACTTTTATTTGAATATTCGAGGACGGCAGCATCTTCAAAGTCGGTATTGTCCCTATGGGAAGAGTACGGCTGCTCCGGCGCCGGGATCACGCCATTCAAAGGAGTCTGGCTCGGAAGAGGTGGCCATGGCTTCCCAGGCTGTGGAGTGACCAGAACATGGAAACGACCACCCGTCCAGCGAGACCTCATCGTTCAGTGGGGATGAGTCAAGGATTGTGGACGGTGACGAGTCAGTGGCCGATATGGCTGACGTGGACAACGAGGGCTTCAAGTTGGTGAGTCATCGCAAGCAACGAACGATAGGGATCCCGAAAGTGATTGAGCCCACAGAAAAGGGGGTTGATATAAGAGAGAAGAATCCCATCTTATTTTTCGCGGCCATTCAATCACTGCTGGTATCAGCTCCGATTCGAAGTCGGTTCACCATGCACGGGGCTCTTCAGCTGGATGTCTCGACGGAAGAGCAGGTTGACAAGCTCCTGCAGAGCTCTCAGATTTTTGGCATCAAAGTTAACGTGCGGTTGCCCCATTCCTACATGAAGAACACCTGTGTTATTAAGGGTGTACCAAAGTGGTATTCAGAACGCGACCTACTTGATTATCTGAAACCACAAGGTGTACTGCACGGGAAACGACTTGTGCGTCGTGTAGAGTCTCCAGGAAAAGAATAGGCTGCGAAATCTCCCAACTCTATCATGTTGACATTCGCTCCCAACTCAGAGCGCCCCGAAAAAATTGATCTGGGATTCACAAAACACGCAGTTGCAGATTTCACTGAAGCTCCTCCACGGTGTTTTAGATGCCAACGCTTTGGGCACGTGGCCAAAGTTTGCACAAAGGATCGACGCTGTAAGCTGTGCGGAGGCGACCACGACTTTAAAACCTGCAAGGCAGATTTGGCTTGTGCCAATTGCGGTAGTGATCATCCAGCGAGTTTCGGAGGCTGCCCCTTCCTCCGTGTGAGCGCTCTGCACTGTCGGATATCCTTTATTGCTGGTCCAAAAACCCCACCGACTGAGACGCCTGTCCCATGATTAGACGAGTTCCCAGTGTTGGAGTCTGATGTTGTTGCGTTGCCCAAGAATGTCCCTAAGAGACCTGAGTCCAGCAAGACGCCAAGGCCCAGTGCGCGCGAGTCGGCTGTTCCACCTCGAGCAAAGAGTGTCCATGTTCCTGAGCGCCCGGATCACAGCCAGACTCCACGGCAAGGGGGAGCCTCATATGGACAAGTGACAAAAACCAGCTACTGCGGCCTAGAGTGTGTCCCCGTCGGCATCATTTGTCGATGTAAGTTAGTGCGTTGCGCAAAATAAGGAGCTCGAAAATCAACGTATGTCTGACCTTCTTCATGTTTTGTTCGGGTCCCTGCGTTCACATGTTCTAGCGATGGCGCCTGGCAACCTGAAGAACTTCCCTACTGCTGGTGCTTTCTTGTGAGTTCCTAATTACCACCTTCACAGCAGACTTCCTTGCGAACTAAAATGGATGGGGTTAAACCTCGTGGATGTCATATGCACCGAAAAGTGCCGTTTATATTGCAGTGGAATTGCGCTGGGATTTTAAGTCGGTTAGCTGAACTAAAACTATTCTTGATAGAGAGTTGTGTTCCAGTATTGGCCCTGGCAGAAGCGTGCCTGCCAAGCGGGAGATGTTTGACTGGATATGTCGCCCATAAAAACTGCAGCATAAAGTCATTTCCTGCCGGAAGTGCTGCGCTTTACATAAGAAGGGAAATTCCACATGTTTCTCTAAGCGTTGCCGATCTTTGCACGGATGACATTGAGGTAGCGGCTGTGGGAATACAGCTCGGCTCTCGAACCCTTTCTATTGCATCCGTGTACGTGTCTCCGCGGAAGAAGGTAGCATTGGATTTGTTTCTACAGCAGCTCTGCGACCGTTGCCCAGCTCCTAGAATCATCTGCGGTGATTTCAACGCCCATCATGCCGTTTGGGGGGACAGGAACACGGATTCCCGTGGACGCAGATTGGACCTGTGTGTTGCCAATGACGGACGCTCCACTTTCTTCCGGCCTCCAGCCTCAGCGACAGCTATAGACCTGACGCTGCAATCACCTGACGTCCGCGTGACGCGTTGGTCAACAGCGCCGTACCGCATGGGAAGTGATCACTATACGATATTTGAGTTTGCTGCCGACTTTCCTATGCATGGTCCTAAAATTAGCAATGTGGTCAACTGGGACAAGTACAGAGAGCACCTAGAACGTGCTTCTGGTGATGATGTTGACAACATATCTAGTAAGCTAGCAGCAACTACGGCAGTCAAGTTACGTGATCATTTTCCGGCCCCGGATTTAAAACTCAGGAACCTTTCCGCAGCGAGAAGGGCGGAGCGCCAACTCGTGCGGAAGAAGGACGACAGGCAACAGAAAACGACCTTCAATAGGCTGAATTCTGCCATTAGACGGCACACGAACAAACTGTAAAGGTCGCAATGGGCCTCATTCTGTGCTAGTTGGACTGCGTTCTTACCGATGACGAGAATATGGCAAGTTATTGGCAGCCTTGTTGAAGAATCTCGCCCTTCGAAGCCTGGAAAAACCTATTGCGTGCTTGGCAGAGGAATTTGCAGACGCGCTCGTACGCGCTAATTCTGGAGTAGATATATATACACCACCTGTTTCTTCCAGGTCAATCATGGACGTCCCGTTCACGCTTCGTGAGCTTCAGACTGCGCTCAGTTGCCTGCGGCGCCGGTGAGCACCAGGTCCCGACGGCATCACCAATAAAATGCTGAATATTCTGCCCTTGTAACTCAGAAAGGAGCTCCTCAACTTCATCAATCGAGTTTGGGAGACTGGCGATGTTCCTCCGTCATGGAAGGTGGCACATGTAGTTCCAGTACTGATGCCTGGCAAAGACATGACAGACCTTGCCTCGTATCGCCCTGTGTCATTGACCTCCTTTGTAGATAAGTTGATGAAGAAGCTGGTATATAAATGCTTATCGTGGTGGCTTGAGGACAGCAAGGCACTGCCAACACGTATGACTGGATTCCGCCGAGGTCTTAGTGCCCAAGATAGTGTCTTAGATTTGGTCAGTCACATTGAACACCAGAGAGCTTTCGGCCTTTCCACCTTAGCCATTTTTCTTGACGTTGCGAAAGCTTACGACAGAGAGCTTCAGAGCTCAATCCTAAACAGTTTGAAAGGCATAGGCATACAGGGCCATACGTTAAGATTCATTTACAAGTTCGTAAGTGATCGCGCGGTTCGTGTACGGTTAGGGAGCACCTTAAGCACCCAAAGGGTTCTTTCACGAGGTGTGCCCCACGATCCTTAACGTCGTAATGGCTGGCCTTCAGGATTCGTTGAAAAAAAGTTGCAGGCAAGTGCGTATGTCACTTTACGCTGACGACATCTGTTTTTGGATTACTGGCTACCAACACAAGCGATTAGCCCTGATAACTCGACAGGCTCCACTTTCGGCACAAGCTTACCTTTAAGGTGTGGCGTTGTCTCTGTCAGTGGAAAAATCCGGCTTTGTTCTGTTTCCAGGTGTAAGAAGACGTAAAGCACGGTTGAAGATAGACCTCGGTCTCTCTTGCATCCGTCAATTCAACCACACGCGTTTCCTGGGCGTCATTATTGACTCTCGTCTACAGTGGCGAAAAGCTGTAGACGCGATTGCTTCATCTATATCTTCTCGTCTCAATGTGATCCGTAGAATTGCACCTACCTTCCTTCTTCAATGGTCAGACTTCATGAAGCGCTGGTGGTCAGTCGCATAATGTATCAATTACCTTTAAATTCCCCCTCGGCATCACAACTTGAACGTCTCGAAGTTGTCCACAGAAAGGGCCTAAGAAGAGCCATTGGAATTCCCCAGGCGGCTGCGAATAAGGCAGTACTTCATGAGTCCCCATCGAAACCTATTAGCCTTATCGCTTCTCAGGGACTACTAATGCATCTTGGCCGCCTAGGAGAGACGGTAGCTGGGCGATCCCTTCTCCAGCGGCTCTGCAAGAGATATGAGTCGAAGGCTTACTTGGCACTCAGTACTCTTAGTCCTTTAGGCATTAATGTCCGAAGGCAAAGGAATCCGTTGAAACCCCCCTGGTCTTTTCCGACCCTCAACTGTAAGGTCACAATTCCCCACGTGAGCGCAAAGCGCAGCTCTCCTTTGGCAGAAATGCGTTCGCTTGTACTTGAACACTTGGAAACAGAGTATGCCTGCCATCTTCAATTTTTCACGGTGGTGGTGGTGGAAACTTTATTACATACAGGGGAGTTTAGGGCGCGCAGGTCCTTGGGCCCCCGCACGGCACCACAGCACTCAAACGTTCATGTCCCGGAGGCTCATAACTCTGGCAGCCCGGCCTGTGGCGAGGGCTTGCTTGGTCGGGTCCTCGGAGCGCAGTAGGGTCTCCCAAGCCTCCCAAGTGGTAAGGTGCTCCAGGCCCCGCGGGGGAGGATCCCCCGGGCAGAGGAAAAGGATATGATCGAGAGGGGCTTTGGTGTGATGGCAGAGGGTACAGGAGGGGTTTGTGTGGACTTGATGATAGCGCGAGTGTATATAAGGGGAGGGTAAGGTGCGTGTTTGGAGCCGCCTCCAAAGTGTCTGATGGTAATTGTCGAAGGAGGGATGGGGGGGGGGGGGGGGCGGTACAGCCGACGCTCGGCTTTGCAGGCCTGCGTCAGTTCACTGAAGGAATGCATGCGCTCCCGTGAGAATCCCAGATCGGAGGCCGCCGGTGCCCGGTTGAGAGAACCTCGGGCTAAAGCGTTGGCAGCCTCGTTTCCGGGATTCTCGGAGTGTGCAGACACCCACATGAGCTCCATGTGGCGGGGCGGGTGCGCGGCGAGGGAGTACTGCTGTCGTATTCTCTAAAGCGGCTGAAAGTGTTGCTATTGAGGCGGCTTTACGGAAGTTAGGGTCTTGTCCGGCTCAACCTGTTGTCATCCTAAGCGATTCAAAATCTACGCTTCAGAGGTTAGAGCACGGATTCCCTACTGACGCCTTGTCTATAAGCTCTCTGCGCTTGGTGCAGAATCTGCACAGCAGAGGCTTTACTATACATTTCCAATGGGTGCCCTCTCACATAGGAGTCAACGGTAATGAGGTGGCAGACAATCTCGCCCATAAAGCTCTATCAAGGATTCCATCATAAAGTACCTCAAGATGGGAAAAGTCTCTGCAGGAAAACTGTGCTCGATCACTTCAGTACCCTGTGGAGTGCGTCCCACAAGCCATGTGTGACCAAGGGACTGAGAAGATCTCAGGCGACCCTTCTATATCGAATTCGCACGGCCTCTGCTCGCACTCCTGCATGAATGCATGACTGGTATAGCATCGTCTCCGCTCTGCTCTTTATGTGCTGTGTGCGCGGATATCGAACATTTTATTATGTACTGCCCAGACTACAAGAAGGGAGGCTGCACGCCTTCTTTTAACATTTCTGCAGGACACGGATCTTGTCTCTAAATGGTGACAGCAGGAACGGACTATGGCCTACTGTGATTGAATGTGTGCGTAGATGGTGTCTTCCGGAGTGGACTACGTTATACTGTGAGTGAATGTGTGTTTGGATTGTGGCACTATATTGACCTGTGTTCTGCTGTGACTGGATATGTACATAGATGTTGACTTCTGGAGTGGACTGTGGTGTGTACTGTGTGGATTGATTGTGTGCTTTGATGGTGACTGCGGGAGAGAATATGTGCTATTATAAGAGGCTGTGCGCATAGCGGGGTAGATGCGACAAGCTTTAGGACATTGTTAATATAGAAGGGACGCTGCGGTGGAGCAATTGCCGGCAGATAAAGCAAGGTTAACCCCATCTGTAGCATTCAGCACCTCAACTCAACTCAATAGAAGCAGTTGGTCTGGTTGGCGAATTCACTATTTGTGATAATCCAAATGTTGGTCCCGTGTGAACAAAATGGGTTTCGATGATTTGCTTTGACGATTTAGAAGTAATGTCAGACCACGTGATGGACGGAAAATTGAAGTCGCCAAACATAAGGATGAGGGTGTTTGGAATTTGGGTTAAGTTACAGCTTGCAGGGCTTCATGAAACTCAGTAACAAAGGTATTGTTAGCGTGTGGGGGCCGGTAACGAACTCCGAGGATTAAATGTGGGTGAGCGGCATTGCATCCGACAAATATGATTTATAGTGGGAATTCATTGGGACGTGAGTGCAGGGCAAAGAGGTATGAGAACCTAAGAAAACGCCGCCTCCTCGCCTGGTGAAGCGATCGCGCCTGAATATGTCGAAATGAGGTAAGTAAGATTGAACTTAACGGTAAGTACTATAAGCTACGCGTCGGATGTGTTGATAAGGCCTCTTAATGCGTCGCCCTTTGGCAGATGGCTTCTAATGTTGGTAGAGAGAATGATATTTGACTGCAGTTTTGAGGACGAGCTGAAATGAGGTGCTATGGCTCATGTATCAACCTCTCGGCTTCGTAATCAAAGTTATCAATTTTCTCACCAACTTTTAGAGTATCATGCCAGAGTTTATAATTGATAATCTTGGATTTGGCAAACTGTAGCATGTGTTTTCGGGCAGAACGTGTTCGAGTGGGGAAATCCTCGGCGATGCTAACACGCTAGATGCTTGCAATCGCCATTGTAAAAACAATGTGGAGCAAAAGCAAAACATGCGTCGGCCGGGAATCGAACCCGGGCCACCCGCGTGGCAGGCGAGTATTCTACCACTGAACCACCGACGCCGACGTTCAGTTGGCGTGCTGCCCGTCTATTCATAGCGTAGATCGTTGCGTAAGTTTCCCTTTATGTAGGTCAATGGACCGGCTGGCGTCTCCTCTGCTGGGGAGTAACTGTCGTCACAAAGCGCGTGGCGAGCGAACCGTGCCAATAGTACAGGCCACTATGCGATAGATCAGTCACTGAACTTCTGTGGGATGTATTAATAATAAAAATTACCGGCGGCACTAAAGCAACTTAGGTGCGACAAATGGCAAGACATTAAAATTCTATTTATAATCAGTCAAATTCCACTCTAATTCCATTCCAATTCTACGCTAACTTTATTCTATTCCTCTGCAGGTGGCGCAGCGGCAGATACTATAGTAGGACACAAATGAGAAAGAACAGCTGTTGGTATTGATTGGGAGGAGAATTAGCGCGAGGAAAAGGACGTGAGAGGGACACAGAGAAGGAGCGCTGACTTGCAACAAATAGAAGTGCAATCAAATGTACATGCTCGAGGAGTCAGCCGCGCATGCCCAGTTATGTCCACTGATTTGATGATGCGGCTAAATATCAAGGTAATCTGATCTAAGATGATTCAGGGGCTCATAAAGGATCAAAGGAGCATGGAAAGCAAATAAACAGGACGCTCCTCCCTCACCTTCGAACATCAACAACGAACAGGTTATTCAGCTTATAGCAACAGATTCTCTCCGTTGCAAAACAACCGACGTCTCAGTGACGCACTCATCGCTTCCCAACTTACGAATGAACGAATCCTAAAGAAGCTCCCCTGCTAGCTGCCCTTTAGAGCGGCCAACAACTTCCGTTTTTCCGAAAAGTTGATGACAATGGCAGTCTAGCCAATGCTTAGGCATGCAGGTTCTTAGCTGTGGCAGCTACAAGTTGGGGGCGGGGAGGGAGGGGGCGCTCTAGTGAAACTTTGCTTCCCCTAATGGAGGACCCACATACCTATGGCTGAGCCACTCTGGCCCGCGGTCTGCGACATCCTGTGTTACGGCGCTAGGCAATCATAACAGTAAATAGCATCAGCTTTTCAATGTTTCACTTTATTCCAATCCAGGTATGAAAAATCTAGAGATCATTATTTTTTCTTATGTTTAGAAGTTTTACAATGGACTACTTTTTGTGGTGGACAAAATTTGTGCGGGGTCCTTATGTGGACAGAGCTTCTGAAGTTATATCCGGCTACAGCACTGACTATAAAATAGGCTGCATAAATGCCAGGAACGCTGTACAAAGCTACAGAGAATTCTGGCAACACTGTACCGCACCGCCAATAATGTGCAGGAACGCATGCATAAACGAGTCTGGCCGCGGTGTACACATCCCGCGTAGACAATCTCTCGTCTAGCAAACTGAAGCTCCTCCGTCGATATAATTGAGGAACATTCGCAATTTTTAATCGGACCGGCAGTTTTAAGAAATTGAATGTGACGCCGATAGACAATGGTCAATATGTTTTACATATTTATTTTCTTAAACAAAGATAACCAGCTGCGATGAAGTAGTTATCGCAATGGCGAGAATCGCATCTATCAGCGCCTGTTTCGAGCACTGTTAAAACGTTCGCTAAGTGCGAACAAAAGAAAGACCACGAAGAAATCTTCGAGGGTTACTGCGCAGCAGAGCATCTAACGGGCAGGACAAAGCTTTAACGTCCCTGCCTTAAGCACGGACTGACTGGATGCCAGAAAATAAGAGGTGTTGGTTGTTTGGGGTTTTTTTTTTGGGGGGGGGGGGGGGGGTGAGGAAATGGCGCAGTATCTGTCTCGTATACCGTTGGACACTTGACCCGCGTCGTAATGGAAGGGATAAAGGAGGGAGTGAAAGAAGAAAGTGCTGCCGTAGTGGAGGGCTCTGAAATAATTTCGACCACCTGGGGATCTTCAACGTGCACTGACATCGCCTAGCACACGGGCGCCTTAGCGTTTTTCCTCCATAAAACCGCATCCGCCGCGGTCGGGTTCGAACCCGGGAACTCCGGATGAGTAGTCGAGCGCCCTAACCACTGAGCCACCGTGGCGGGTGAAAATCAGAAGCATTAAGTTTAAATTAAACACATTCACACATAGTCATCAAAAGTCCTTTGATTTTTGGCCCATTGTGATTATGGCAGCACTTTTTTTTGAACATCTGGTCCTCCTGAGCCATTCCGTGAAAGGGAAGAGGTCTCCTCTCTCCCGCGGCTTAACCGTTTTGCGTATGCTGCTCGTATCATTCGATGCCGAACGAGCAGTCCCGGTACGAATCTCAGAGGAGGGGCGGGGGGGTGAGGGGATGGACGCCCGTATTCTTGATCCCTAAGCAAAGGAGGGGTCAGGGTGCCTCCCGGTCCCCACCCCCTCCGCGATTTACGCCTCTGGCGGAAGACTAGGATACTAAGCATTAGGCATGATGAAACAATGACAGAAAAATAAAGTGCTTTAAAATACAGGTAACAACACAAGGTAAGAAGTGGATTAGTTCAATGGGAAAGAAGTAGACTGTAGAACAATACAGAAATGGGAAGAGGCTAATCAGGAAGATCGTTCTATGTTAACTCAAGATGCAGCGCCCTATTCTCTGAAGCTAGATCAGGGTGCCTTGGAACGCAAAGCTCGAGAAGGAAATTTAACCAAGAAGATGACACATGCGCAGTGTGTGGTAAATCTGTAGAAATAGTTGAACACCCAATTCTAGAATGCGGCAATATTCACTGGGATGTCGATGCAGACTCACCCATTCTCCTTGAGGCCTTAGGATTCAGCGATAACAGAGGTAAAGTGAATGAATCAGCTGCAGAAAAAGCGATTGGAAGATTGGCGGCTCAAAAGCAGAATGCTAGCATAAGCTTAGAAGCGAACGATTCGAAATCGTACTTAAAGATAATGGAGAATTCATAGTCTGATTTATTGTGCATAGCACTGACACCGTTAAAGACATATATATAAAAAAACCAAGCATGATGGCAATTTCTACCACACCCATTTAGGAAATGTTCCGTCCGTCCGGCCATCCGTCCATTTTCCATCCGTCAGTTCAGGATCTGCCCACTGGAGACAAATGCAGGGTTATTTTATTTGACGCATTAAGATGAAGGCAACTCCATCTGCTGCCACAGCGAATTCCGCGCAAAAACATCGAATTGCGAGACCACGAGAGCATCGAGTTCATATTTCGGGGGTCGAGAACAACGCACCACTAAAAAAATCAAAGATCGTCCAAAATGTGCGAATAAAAAAAAAGCGCCCAACGTGGGGCTCGAACCCACGACCCTGAGATTAAGAGTCTCATGCTCTACCGACTGAGCTAGCCGGGCGACACGTACAAGTCTCCCAAAATAAGTAGCCAACGAATGAGAACAATAAGTGAACGTTGCGAGAGTGGGTTGGCAGAGTGATAGCAGTTGGTTTGGAGGAGGAGTAGGAGGAGGAGGAGCAGGAGGAGGAACAGTAGAAGGTAGGCAGCGCTTTGGAATCTGGCCTGGCATTTCCGCCATCCTTAGAAGGTGCTAAGCGGAGTGAAGCGTTGGTTTTCACCACGTTTTTTTCTGATCTCTCACGCTCTCTCACCATATAATTCTATGAGCCGAATGCTGCGCTCGATATCTCGCTGCAAACATGGCGATCAAATGCTGCAGAAGACGAAAAAAATAACTGGGGGACAATTAAGCTCCTCCTTTAAGGGTATGATGTGAGAGGGGTTCCTACCAGGCATACACAGACACTCTTTCCTCTTTCACAATCCCAGTGATTACATGAAAGAACACACGGCATAAATACAAAGCTCCGATTTAACCAAGCCGTACGAGCGTGCCTGCGTGGTGTAGCGGTAGTGTGACTCGCAACGCGAGGGCCCGATGGTCAGGGGCAGAGGTGGGCAAATGCCCTCTTTTTTAATTTTCCTCCCTCACCCTCACTTTTGCATCCATGGCCCTCCCTCCCCCTCGCCCTCATTCTGAAAAGTTTTGCGGCCCTGTCTCGCCTATACCCTCACTTCGAAAAATTTGCTGGCCCTCCCTCATCATATCACTCTGGCTTTAATACTGGCACGCACTGCATGCATACATATGCCCTGCACTTGTAACATTTCATTGTTATCTATATTTATTTAGCTTATACTGCAATCCCCACTGAGGATTTTAGCAGGGTGGGATAGACAAGTAAACACAACGTAACAACACAGGCAATGAACACAAAAACAAAGTAGAATAAGGTAGTTTGAAAATTTTGGTAAATAAGCATACATAAAAGATTTTTAAACAATACTGGTAAGAAATGTCGACATAGACAATTTCAAAACGTGGCAATTGGTTAAGAGATTCCCTTAAATTACTTTTCGTGGAAAGAAAGGATACTTAAAACGAATATTGCGCTTGGCAAATGGCGTTACTGTGCGGCTATGTCTTTGCCCAGTGGCGTAACCAGATGAAAAAAATTATTCTCGTGAAATCTGTCTTATAGCGGCCGTTAATAAATTTAAAGACAAATTTTAGTCGTGACACATGGTTTATTTGCGTTAATGGGGGCAAGCCCGCTTTGGTTACCAGTTCTGTCACAAGAAAAATTCAAAGCGCTGAGGACGGGACAAATGAGGAGACACACACGCCAGCGCTTTTTCTTGTCATGCACCAACTGGCCCGGCTGATCCCCTCTTGGATCTGGCACTTACGTACGTCCAAATCTGTGTTAAGTGAAGCGAGCTGCTAATATTGGGACCATTTCTACCTTAATTAGTGTAAGTTTTAGTAAAAGTGTCCCAAAAAACGCAGGCATAGTCCAGTATCGGCAGAATGTTTTTGTATGCGAGCAGTCGGACAAAAGGAGTAGGAAGTCTCTAAGCTATCCTCAGAAAGGAAAACTTGCGCTTAACATTAACCAATATGTAGTTAATGTGCTTAGTCCAAGTGAAGTCATTCGTGGTCAAAAGTCCGAGATACTTATAATGTATCTCGAGAAAAGTTTCGATAGGATGAAGGTTTAGATTTCTTATCTAAAGCGGCGTCTTCAGTAGTGAACTGCACAGCTTTGTGGTCCGATATTCTGTCTACTCTCTGGCTATTTGTTTTGGCAGTAATTGATCCGCTAACAAAAAAGAGGTCGAGCATTGATTGAGAATTGCCCTGAAATATGGTATTTTCTTCTACATTCTGCAATAAGTCAAAGCCAAAAGCAATGCCCACATAGCTTCACCTGGGGGTCATGCTTTTTAACTGAAAATCTTGACCAGACTACTTCAGGCAAATTAAAATATCCTGATAGTAAAATATCATGATATTTTAATTTGAGGCCATCTTAACCACATTTTTAAAGAAGGAAATGCTGCAGCATTTGCAAGTTGGCTCACCTGAGAAAATTTAGAAGGATCCCAGTAGTTTTGGAAGTGGGGCCATCACAAAAAATGAATTATGCAGATAAGCCATACCCGCCACGGTGGCTCAGTGGTTAGGGCGCTCGGCTACTGATCCAAAGTTCCCGGGTTCGAACTCGACCGCGGCGGCTGCGTTTTTATGGAGGAAAAACGCAAAGGCGCCCGTGTGCTGTGCGATGTCAGTGCACGTTAAAGATCCCCAGGTGGTCGAAATTATTCCGGAGCCCTCCACTACGGCACCTCTCTCTCTCTCTTCATTTCTTCTTTCACTCCCTCCCTTATCCCTTCCCTTACGGTGCGGTTCAGGTGTCCAACGATATATGAGACAAATACCGCGCCATTTCCTTTCCCCAGAAACCTATTATTATTTCTGATAGTAAAATACGATTATCAGGTTTAACATGCGTGCACAAATATCGTTTAAGCTCCTATAATACCACAACGGTAGAGTTGGTGGGCCTGTACATTGCTCCAATAATATATCTACCGTTTCCATAGTACGTTGTGCAAAAAATGCACTCTACATTAGGTACATCCGGCATTGGCGAAATTCACAAGGATGATTTAAACCGAATGCTGACATCTTCGCCTCTACCATCACGATTCTTTCGATACGAACTGTAGCCAGTGGTAATGAGCTCACTGTCAAACAATGTATTGTTAAGCCAAGTTTCTGTCAAAACCGCTATTTCAGGGTCGTGCAAAAGCAGAAAGGCCTCCAACTCATTTGTCTTGTTTATGGCACTTTTGCAATTAACATTTAGTATTTTCGGGGTCTGAAGTGTCTCAGTCCGGAGCCAGTTTGAGTTCTTTCTAAGCTTAAAGCGAGGAGCTCTTGTTTCATCCGAACATTACAGTACGCTAATAACGCTCAGCTTATCATTGATTAGCTTTAAAGCTTGGCGCCCCCTTTCTCCTCTTCTTCACAGCATTTCCACTGCGGTTTCCATATTTCCTCAGCTCGTTTAGAAAAGTCCTCAGCTAATAATTTTGAGCTATTTTGTTTCGATTTTGAGCTGATATTGGTCTTTTTGAGTTAATAGCATGATCTCAATAGGGAATTTTTTTTCAAAGAGTCGAGGAGTTTCAAAACGACTGGTCGCGCCTTATTTACTTTTTTTACTCACCCTGTGGTATCTTTCGATGATACTCAGTGTTAAACCTTGTTCCGGAAAAAAAACACCATCAATTACTTCCTTTCCCAGCTCCTTGCGCCGCTGACGCGCCGCTGGTGTAGCTGGCGCCATCTATGGGAGCCTCATGTAACTTTTTCGTCACGCCAATGGCAACGACGATGGCACCGGCCTTTCTGAGTAACGGGGCCTTCACGCTTGCACGTAAAAAAGGAGGGCCCGCGGAGAGAGTAGGCAGAATGCGGCAAAAGCCAACGAAGCTTCGAGGCGACGCAACTAACTGTCTTTCGGTGCGCTCAACAGTACATAACACGTAGAACAAGCGCATAGAACGGATTCGCCAGCGGAAAAATAAGAGAGAATTTGATTTGAGGAAACGAAAGAGCGCAGTAACTGTCGATGGACCATTGGTGACCATTGATCAGCGATCCCCATTGAAGCGCTGGTAGCCGTTGTGAGTTTGTGGACTGTGGCCACAGTAGTAAAAGCTTTTATGTCAATGTAACTTTCTTTACTGAAATCTCCATGCAACAATCTACTCCGCGATGCATAACTAGAGTATTTATGTTGTTGGTTTAGTTTCAATGCGATCGAGTTTATGTGGTCGTTTTACGAAAAACGCAGGGTTTCTCGGTTTGTTTGGTCTAGGGGCTCGAGACGTCATCAGCCGCAAAATATGAAAATCTGAGGACTAGAACGTTCGAGTAGATTCCATTGGATTATCATACGGAATCATACTAACCTGATGCAATAATGCATCTTAATTCGATCATTAACCAACTTTATTCTACCCATTACTTTTCCTGAACCAGCTTAACCCACCCATTCATTCCCACTCATCCACCTGCTAACGCCGAATAATCGACTTTAATCCATTTACTGGGGTGGGCCTGCTTCTAAAATTATGGGGGTCCTTTGGCATTATCGGGGGTGGGCCACATTACGAATCGCATTTTCTTTAAATTCTGGTTCGCATGCAAGCGACTGAGCGAATTGAGCGATTGGGCAGCGCGTCGCCGCGAAAATTTTCAACTTGTCGGAACCTCGTCGCTCTAACCTCTCGAGCCACCGCGAAGGCCGGAAACATGTTTTTGCGCCGCCGTGGCAGAAATCGCGAGCGTTTTCGTCTGCATGTGAAACAGGCTTGAGAATGTGGTTGAGAGGGCCTCCCAAGTTTTTGTTCTTGTTATTCTGCAGAATAAAAGCAATCATATGAAGGCTCAGGTGTTTATTTCAGCATCGTATGCAGTTCGCCGTTAGCGACGGTATAATATATTGCGTCGCAAAAGTTGGTATTTAGCAGGGTGATTTAAGAACGGTTTTGCTCCCCTCTCCGCTCACCCGGCGAGCAAAAGCACTACTTCGCATGCGAAATGCAAGGAGCGGCACAACATTGCACTGCAATAACCAGAGCTCCTTCATCTTAACAGTCGCGAGACTTTCCATAGGGTCCATGTATTAAAAAGAAACCCGGCAGTCTGAGTGGGCCAAAATGAAGCAGTTTACAGTTTGCAGCGACTACCGTATCATTAGCGTAAACTGTCTCCAAATTACTAACTTCGAAATTATTGATAAACCCTTCATTGCTATCCAAGAAAATCTGTGAAACAGATGCAGTAACGAAACTTTACGGGCATAACAGTTCAAAAGATGAGTTCAGACGTAAAAAAAAAAGCTGAAAATAAGACGTTTCTGAGCAAATAAGATTATTGACAGCTTTTGCTGGTCGCTTTGAGACGGAGCCGCCATCCACAAGCCTCTGCAAGTCTGCAGTGACGCTCCACTAAAGCCTTCTAGAACACTGCAGCTCCACCCTTATTCAGGACCGCCGCCTTGAATTCCCCCTCGACAAGAAGTAGTCCGTAGCCAAAATTTTCCTGATACCTAAATAAGAAGCTAATCACAAGAAAAAATTATTAGGTAAAAAATTTTGACCCCTCTGGCTTGTTCGATATAGTCAAACAATAAGAAAAGTTGATTTCGTTCACTGTTCTGATTGGAGAGCGAGGTAATACAGGGCGACGCGGACATCGTTCGTTGTTACCCGAATGTTGTTGTTTTTGAAGCCGAAGTTTCACTACGCCAGGTTTTCAAGTGGGTATTGTAGTTCCATTTATCACCTTGAAAAGCTTTAGAGGCCAAACCGTGGAGCATAGTCACGTAGGCCACGGTGGCGCATATATGCCAAACCAAGATGGTGGACCCCCCCCCCCCCCCCAAATCTCTCGAAAGTCAGTCAAGGTCAAAGGTTGAAGAGCAAGACATCTGCGAATGCTTGGCCGAAAAGTGATTTTAGCGTCATGGTCTTCCCCTGGCAACTCCACATGCCGTCTGCACCGCCTAGACCCCTTACTTCAACTCGCTCCTCCGTCCGGCCTCCCCTGCTGCGATGCTACGCTGTTGCGTCGCTTGTGGCTGGGAGTGGCGTTCACAAAAGCCTACTCCAACTTAATCGCAATGGCAGACTCTCCTGCGTGTGAGACGTGTGGGTGCGACGAAGCTATAGAACACCTTCTTTGTAACTGCCCTCGGTTTCAGCGTGAGCGTGCACTCCTGGCTGCAACACTCCGCCGTTTAGATCCTCGGCCCCTTACTGAAGCCAAGATTATGGGTCCTTGGAGTAAGCCTTCATCGCAGAGGACAGCTTGGAAGGCACTTTTAAGGTTCTTGAAGGACTGAGGACTGAGTGCTAGGTTGTGAACTATCAGTGTGCGGCCTGTGTACCCTGCAAGTCATGGCCAGCGGACATGCGGAAAAGTGATCATCTCACTTTGTTCTCTCCCCTTTCCATCTCTCCCTCCGTTCCCTTTCCCACGTGTAGAGTAGCATACCGGGCGCTGCCTAGTTAACCTCCCTGCCTTTCCGTTTGTCTCTCTCTCTCTCTCTCTGAAGAGCTGGGACAACTTGCGATGCTGTATGACGGTGTAGTCATATATAAAATGAATTTGAGTAAACAAGCTAGCACATCAATCATGGAGACAGATACTCTGCTTGACAAAGAGGGCGGAGCCACCGTCTGTGACGTCAATGGAGAGCTGTGTATAGATACCAACGGCGAGCCTGTGGGAGTAGAAACCGGTTTTGCGGTTGAGGATGAAGAACATCCTGCCGTGATAGCGCGCCGCAACGCGAAGCTTGAACGTTTCAATGAGGCTAGGAACAAACGCCGTGCCGAAGAGACAGAAGAAGAACGTGCCACACGCGCCGAGAAAGGACGGAGGAGTGCTACTGCGAAGAAACAGCAGAAAGTTCTTCAGGCCGTACGTCTAATGCGACGCAAAATCGGAGTTTCTTTCGCTTCTCACCAGGTTTAACCAAACCTAAACCACGGCAAATTTTTTTTAATTTGTATCCTACTATAGCCACTTTTTAAAGCTGATTTTCCCAACAGGTATGATCTAAGAGTCTGATGCAAGCAAGCGCCCGCAATTGCGCATTGCAGCAAAAAGTTCGCGTCTCTCGGCGCAAACCTGGCCACCGCGACAATGACAAACAAACCAGTGCAACATGACAGCCACCTGTGTGGCCATAGACTAAATAGAGTTTCTCAAATGCCTAGAGGGAAAGCTGGCCCACCGTCTATCCGAGCACTTCATCCAACGCGGACGGGAAGACGAGGTTTCTTACTTGGCTTGGCTAGCATTGGGCCGAAAACGTGGGTTCTGCCTCCGAATCCAGAGCAGCGTCGCTGTACTCTGCGATGGTGTCCTCTGCACGGAGATGAAATTATTTGATCAGTGCGCTTTTCACTTCAATAAAATTCACGTATATATTAAGCTGGTATGAAAACTTTCACAGCGTTTCATCGAGATTTGCCCCCCTCGCGTCGGGTTATTGTTCTGCGCATGCGCAGTGCAGCCCCGCAATTCCTCCATGCCCTTAATCGATATGGTCCCCGCATTGTAAAACTCGCTGCGATATCGCTACAGCAGCGAGGAAGCCAATTCAGCCTTTAAGGAGCCCGGGCTGTACCATCGGCTCTAAGCCTCAGGAGGACCGTTCAGGGACACGTAGCTCATTCTACTACCGGCTACCGTTCGGTGCGGACGCAGGATCATGAGCTCCGGCGGAGCGGCGATAGCGGCCGTTGCGGGCGCGGAAACAGGCTTGAATGAAACGACGACTAGGAATATCAGATCATTTTGCCGAACCTGCCCACCGGACGTGTTGTTTTGAACACAGCTTTTTGCACGGAGACGTGCGTGTGCGACCCTTTAGAGTGGACGATTTCCGGGACGCCTTGGCGAAGACTGGTACGCTCCCAGACGTGGTGGCCCTGGGAGCGTATCAAATCAACCATGTCTGGGCCGTGACTTTGAGCAGCGTCGAAGCAACTAAAGTGCTGCTTAATTGCCTTCAAAGAGCTTCTAGTGAAAGGGCGCCGGTGTATCATCATCGACCCTGAGGATCAACAGGTTAAGCTCAGGCTCCATTGGATGTTGCATGGAGTTGCCGGTGAGGACATCCGAACTGCGTTGGCGGCATACGGTCAGGTGACCGAAGTTACCCGTGAGCGGTGGCGCGTCCAAGGCGTTCACGAAAAGGGTTCAACGACAAGGACCGTGTTCCTAAAGATGAAGCGGGGGATGAAGACAGAGGACCTGCCCCACCAGATAAGAGTTGCAGGAGAGTTGGCCCTCGTGGTTGCGCCTGGTCGGCGAATGCAGTGCCTGCGCTCCCACGGGACCGGTCATGTACGCCAAGAACGTAGGATTCCGCGCTGCTCGATACGTAAGCGGTTCGGCCACGCTGACTCTGAATACGTACGAACGTACGCGGTGGCTACAGGACTACCATCGAGTGCGGACTCGGCGGAGAACCAAATGGATGTCGCCGAGACAGAAGAAGCACCAAGTGGTGTCGGTGATGCGGGAAAGCCAGCTGGAACTACGGGCAAATTGGTACCTCTGGGGGGTGGGAACGAGGCATCCTGTGTGCCCGGGAAGGAAACCGTAACACGCGGCAACGAAGACGCGGTGGAAGGCATGGAGGGCGAGGCTGAGCGCTCTCCGAATTTTGAGATACCGGAGTCAGCCAGCAAGCAGGAATCTCTCGAGAAGGCAGGCGGCCGAGTGACCAGCGTCCTAGGACCGGCGAGGCGAGCCCACGACGAGAGCGGCAGCGGACAGGATAATACGGAGACAACTAGCATCGAGGAGCCGCCAGCGAAAACGCCACTATGGAGGAGACCGAGTTTTAAACCCAAACCGAATGTCTCGACGGCCAAGAGAGCCGTCGAAAAACCGCCCCCGACGCAAGGTACGCCAGTCCAAGCGCATGGCTCTGGCGTCAACGAAGGCGTCTAGCTTTATGCTAGACGTGCCTGTTTTCACTTGGCCTGTTTTCACTGCAATAAAATGGCTACTGCACAGTCGCTAAAAATTAACACATTTATCGTACGAGGTTTTGCCGCGAAAAGAAGCAGAACCAAGTTCTGCGCCTCTTAAATGACAGCGACATAATTTTTCTAGGTGTTCAAGAGACGAAAGTCGACGGCGAAAAAAAGACTGAGAGCATGGTGCCGCGTTTCACGACCCGGTTTTATGCACTTGTGAGTCACGTGGTTGGCACTTCGGGAGGATGCGTCATGTTCGTTAAAAAGCTGCCAGGTCTTGTTGTTGAACCGCATGCTTCTTCTCCGTCTGGTATGGGAGCGGTCCTCGATTTTTGTTTTTGTTCTTCCCAATGGCGTGTTGTCTACTCTTGTTCATGAAAGGGCACCTCTGTTTGATTTCGTTCAGCAGTATTCAAACACGGACAAGAAACTCGTCTTTATGGGTGACTTCAATTGCGTTTTGAGCCCCGCTGACAAAACTAGCCCGCGTGCGTTTAGAGATAAGAGCACAGAAATTTTGTCTCGCGCGATTGACGAGTTTGCTTTGGAAGATGTGGCAGAATATATGGCAAGCAATGGGCGGCTTCACAACAGGCATTTTCAGCGTTCTAGCCACGCCCACCTCGACAGGATTTACATATCGGCGGAACTGGTCCCAAAGTGCAGATGTTATGATGTTCTACCCGTAACATATTCGGATCACTGATTGGTTCATTACGCTATTGGAACCAGAAAGGAAGGCGGTTCTTTTCAGTGGGACCTTTGGAAGTTAAACAATATTCTGTTAAATTATGATCAATTTACTAGACTAGTAGAAGGGGAAATTAATAACGTTGCTCTGGATAACAAGCATGGACTGGGTCAAGAATGGGAACTGTGCAAGCGACAGATTAAGGTAAAAACTATTGAACAATTCAGCTGCACTAGGTGTAAAGAAAAACAAAATGAAAGGGATTTAACGCCATTGCTTGAAAAATTGTTGGCTCTGGAGTGTAATGCGCCTGTTTATACATGGACGATGTTAGAAAAATCAAACAAAAGCTTCTACTGATAGACGAAGACCGTTATCGCGGGGCACTTGTGCGCGCGAGAGCGGAGAAACTGGCCGTGGGCGAGGCGCGGACAAAAAGATCGTTAGTAATCGATAAAGCGAAACAAAGGCGTAATCACGTAGCAGATATAGAATGGGCGGGCCGCACAGAAACAGATAACGAAGGAATCGCGAAAGCTTTCTTTGAACACTACCAACAGCTCTTTTCTTACCAGTGTCGAGTTGGATCGATTTAAGGAATCCTTTCTTCAGGCGATGCCAAAAATTGACGACAGGGAAAAAGCTAGCCTTTAGCGGCCAATTACTGAACAAGAAGTGCAGCAGGGAATAAATAACCTAAATCCGGGAGGATCACCCGGGCTCCACGGCCTGAGTGCGGCTTTTTACAAAGCATTCAAGGAACAATTATCACCAGTGTTGTGTGCCTTATTCAATGAGGCCTATGAACTGAAGTTATTGCCAGCATCGTTCGGGTCGTGTCATACCGTGCTTATCCCAAAAACTGACCAACCAGATAAGCTTAAGCTGGTGTCGTCATACAGGCCCATTGCTCTGACGAACGTTGACTACAAGATTTATATGAAGGTGCTTGCTACATTAATGTTGGTACAGTCATTCGAGAGGGAGTGGCCTTGGCGTACCGTGACTGCACTACGAGATTAATTGTCAATAAGTCATTGGGGGCCCCCATCAACGTACGACGTTCGGTGCGCCAGGGTTGCCCCCTCAGCCCTCTTTTGTTGTGTATTTATATTGAAGCTTTGTGCTTAAGCATTCAACAAAACAAAGACATTGATGGCTTCTGACTGCAGGCGACTGGCCCACGCTGGTGATATCGCGGTTGTTTGAGTAAACGAGGAAAGTGAAAAGAGGACAGTCAATGCTGTGAAGCATTTTAGTGAAGTCACAGGGAGTCAAGTTAACTGGGGTAAGTGCCTGGGATTTTGGCATGGAGAATGGCAGTCAACCCCCGACACCTTCGCTAATATGTCATGGGCTATAACGCCTGTCAAATACTTAGGAGTGCCTTTAGAGTTTTATAAGGACACCGAGCCATACTGGACACAGATCCAAGAGATCCGCGAGAAAGCGGAGAAATGGAAAAAACGCTCATTTGTCAATATTTGCAAGCGCAACAGTTTGAAATCTTTTTAATAAGCAAATTATGGTATATAATGCAAGCGTTGCATTGCTCTCGTGTTAATGTGCAAAAATTGCACCGAATTTTTGCAGTGTTTATTTGGGCCTCCAGCTGGGAGAGGTGCAGTAGGACAAATTTGTTAAGGTATGTGAAGGATGGTGGGCTTGTGTTGGGCCATTTATTTGTACGCCAGATCGTAAACCGGTTTATCTTTTTTAGGGATGTAAGAGACCCATTCCTGCGAACTGTTTACCACCAAAGGCTTGGTCGAGCATTGCCTGATGTTGTAGTTCATACCCGATGTATGCCTGGCCGTATTTTTGGATTGTATAGAGAGATTGTTCTAAGTGTGAAATTCCTCAGTGTACGTTTTACGATGGAGTATTTGAGTACGGTTGATAAGAAAACATTATGCAAGAATCTCTGTGATGTAGTGTTCCCGGTGCCCTTGTACAGAACCTCATAGTCTGGAGGCCGAGGAAGTGATGTATTGAAACGTGTAAAAAAAAATGCAAGTTTCAGCAGGAGCAAAAACATTTTCCTTCATGCTGCATACCGGTACATTGACGGTAAAATCATTCCTGGAGGAAAAGGGCCTGTTCGTTCCGCGGGGTGCCCACTGTCTCATTTGCACACAGCCGTTGACAGTAGATCACGTGTTTCTTCATTGCTGGGAAGGGGTGTATTTCTTGGATGTGCTGCAAAGAACAATTAAGAAAGAGCTGCCACTAGATCCTCATGGAATAAGATACTTACCAACAGACAACCATGATGATGTCCCATTAGACGAGGCGATGTTGTGCCTCCACAGTATATGGCGCTCTCGAATGGCCGGTTATCACTGCGATTCGGATGCAAGACCGGCACGCATGAATTTCCGTGAAAGCGTATAGATATGGCTGGAGACGGTGAAGTTGCAACCATGTGTTTCCGAGTGGCTGTCAAGGCTGCAGCCTTTGACGGTACTCAGGGAATTTTAGCATGAAAATGCCTGCCCCTCGTGGGTTTTAGGCTGTTCCAACGCTGTGTATACATGTTCTCGTGTGTTCCTGTTGTATATATGTCAAAGTCAGGCAATAAAGAAATAAAAGGACACGTAGCTCAGATGGTAGAGCGCTTGCTTAGCATGCGCGAGGTACTGGGATCGATACCCCGCCCCTCTAGTACATCTTTAAAAAACAATTTTTTAATTTTAAAAAATTTTCCTTTTTTTCGCTTCTAATGACACACGGTGCTAACCGCAGCTGCTTTTCGCGTCCTCCCCTTTTTTTTCTTAGTCAGCGCAGCACGTTGTCGTCGTTTCGCGTATTTCTTGTGCACTGTCAGCACATACGAAGATATACACGCTTGTAAAGTCAACTGAAACAAATGGTGGCCGCTGGACTATACCTGGCTAAGCCTGACGTTGCCCTCGTCAAGCAAGGTAGTTGATTACGTAGTCAGCTCGGCTCAAGAAAAGAAGCAGGAGCGAGGGGAAACGCGGATTCCACGCCTCCTAATCCGCGCGAATTTCGAGACATGAACTTCGGACGCCCAACATCAAAAACGGGTTGCTTTACGAGAAATGACAACGCGACACAGTCGTTCGAGGAACAGTGTGAGGAGTGGAAACGACAGCGGAAAACCTTGGCTCACTCTTTCGGACTCCGCCTACCCAGAAATAAGGCGAAAAAGAGTTCCTTGAAGGAAGATGCCGCCGCATTTATTGCAAGTATAAACATGTGCATTCTCAAAGCATTTCTAAGCAGTGAGATATCCAATGACTCAACAGTGAGATGGCACTGAAAGCCCCCAAACGGCAGTTGTTGACACCATAGGCGGGCCGCTGGCTGCAGCTTGACGCTGCCACTGCAAACCCGGCTGAGGTATGTGCGCGTGATTTTCCGCCAATGTGCATCGCGTACACCTTATTATGCTGCGAAAGCATGACCAGGGGAATCACACTGCTTTAGAGCGGACATTTACCCGACGTTGCAGCTCGCAGGGATGCTATCATGTCCATACGACCTTGCCGCGGGAGAGGGTCGCGGAGGCTAAGTCAAGGAACTGATTATAGTATCCCGCCCCCGTAATAGTATACTATAGTATGCATCTGTTGTGCACGAATAAAAGTCCCGTACTACTAATACTGCAACGTATGTGTGCCTGTGTGTGTGCGTGTGTGCGTGCAGGGTGTTTAACGAAACTTGAACCAAAGATTAAAAATAAGTGGAACACCGGAACTGGGTGACACCAACGACATATTGTTTCCCATCGTGTGGCGCTCCTCAAAGTGTTTTTAAATTCCGCTTGATAGGTTAATTAGCTTTGATTAATTACGCATACCTTTAATATTCACTTGTGAGCGACGTGCGTTTCGATATATTGCAGAGGGAGTTACGCAGTAACCATTACAGGTTTTTGTGCCAACATATATTTCAACGTGGTCTTTTTTCACAGAATTTTAAGACTGAGCCTGCGAAGCACCAAAAAGAAATCCGTGATTGCGGTCGCGCTGCCGTATTGCAGCGCTGCCAAGCGGGTCCTCGGCGAAAGAAGCGGACGCATTCACAATGTCGGAGTGAGCGGCCGACGCCTGTTCTGAACATAAGTCTGTAAAGCGCGTCAGCACATTTTCCCTGAACCGTAAAGCGTGAGCCGTGGTCGGCGATAAGTGATAGGGAGGCCATCGACCGCCAACTCAGGCGGAACCCCTAATCAGTCATCGCATAGACAAAAACGAAAGGAAGGAAAAACGTTAAAGTTGCGAATTTGAATTAAGGCAGCCTCCAGTTTTTCTAATTTTTATCGTTTTGCAGCCCGTCCAACTGAGTAGCGGTCGCTGACTTAGCGCGCACATGTCGTTCATTCAAAACATGGTGGGAGCGATGGAATGGGGTCGCTCATGAGAGGCAGTCATGTGTTCTTTTTTTAAATATTTCGCTGGTCATACTTGAATGCCAGAAAGAAGGAGCATGTAGGATTTACGATGCTACGAACCAAAAACTGAACTAATTTTTCATTATTTTTTTATTTCCAATACCTCAAAGACTCGTAGGAGGTGGGGTTTTACATAAGGGGTGGGTTAACATGAATTAACAGAAACTTCATT